>NC_061120.1:20302423-20304972 GCF_002878395.1 Capsicum annuum | reverse complement strand
ATAAAGAATTAAAAATAAGGATATAAAGACTAAAATATAACATAATTGCCGAAGTTAGTAAAAACTCAATAAATGCATAAAAAGAAGAAATATCATATTTAAAATCAACCATAGATAGTCTAGAATATCCATACCAACATGATCTATTAACAATTAAATAAAAATGAACAAAGAAGAATTTATAATAGATGAAAAAATATATGAAAATCAGGAAGGATTAAAAATAAAAATAGTATTTCTAATCTAGGAAGAAGGTATAAGAAAATAGGTGAACATTTATATTTAATGCTAGAAAAAGAAGAATTAAAATTAGAAGATAAATTGACAGCTATGGTAAGAATAGAAAAAGAAAATGAATAAATAGATAGAAAAAAAGGAAATAGAAAAAATAAAACAACAAACTATAGAAGAAATACAAAAAATAGAAGAAACTAAAAATAGTAGGATTGCTGAATTAGAAAAAGAACTACAAATGCTAAAATATTTGTTAGAAAAAAGACAGAAAGAAAAAGAAGAAAAAAATAAAAAATAAAAATTATTAAATAAGATAAATCAATTTAAAGAAAATTAAAAATAAATACAATAGATATTGAAGAAACAGATAATTATAATTCAGAAGATAGTGAAACATATACAGACATCTTAACAAACACAAAAAATTTAGAAATCAATGAAAAACAAGAAGTAATTAATGAAGAAAACTTAGAAAATAAAAACACAAAAATAAATACTTTTGATAAAAAAGAAGATGAAAATATAATACCTAGAACATAAAAAATAAGAAAACCTACATATTATAAGAATAAGTTTAAAAGATATAATCTAAAAGATGAATATGACAAATGGACACCAAAACAAATAGTTAATAAAAATTATAACTTTTTAGAGTTAGAATGTGTAATAGATACAGAAAAAACAATACAATTATGAATAAGATATATGACAAAATAATTATTAGATAATAATATAAATGTAACAGATGCACCAGAAAATATAGAAATAACACTAATAGGAACAGTGAAATTATGGTTTTCAAATCTAACTGAAAATAGTAAAAGGGTATTAAGAACTGACAAACCTAGAGAAGAAACATCATCAACAACTACAACTAAATTAACACCTATAGAATTATTAAAAAAATATGAAATAGCTATAAAAGAGGAATTTAGCAGCATGACAACAACAGAAGAAGAACAAAATGAAGAGAAAGATACAAATAAGAATTTAACGTTAAAATTAGCAATATGTAATATGTGTTACATAGATGAATATACTTGGGCATTTGAAGAATATTATTATATAGGAACATATAATACAGAAGAAAGTAAAGAAATAAGAAAATTATATTTTAGTAAATTACCTGAACCATTTAGTTCAAAAATAATAAAAAGTTGGGATGAAGCAAAAATAGTAGATACTCTAGGAGCAAGAATAAAATTTTTACAAAAATGGTATAGAAACCTATGTGAAAAATATAGAGAAGAAATAAAAATGGAAAAAACATTAATAAGAAATTTAGCATGTTACAAAAATAAAATAGCACCTCAATTTGGATACGAAGAAAGATATTATAAGAAAAGAAAAAGACATAAGAAATATAAGAAATACAAAAAATCAAAATATAAATATAAGAAACCAAGAAAAAGATATTATGTAAAAAATTATAAACATAAAAGACCATATAGGAAAAAGAAAAATATAAAAAAAATGTACTTGTTATAATTGCGAAAAATTAGGACATTTAGCTAGAGATTGTAAATTACCTTAAAACCCAAAAAATAAACAAATATCAGAAATAAAAATAGAAAATGCAGAATATATGCAGATAGATTATATAGATTACGAATTAGAAAGTCAAGATAGTTTATATGAAATTTCAGAGAATGAAACAGATAATGAAATAGATAGTGAATTAGATGAATTAAATAACTGAAGAAGCTATAAGAATAAACCAAATAATTGAAGAACATATAAAAATAATAACAAAGGAAAAATATTTAAATGAAGAAGGAACAGATCAAAAAATAATATTTGATAGTCATATATTTGATGAAATAAAAGGAAAAGAATTACATTTAAGTGTAGAAAAAATATTTAAATACCAACAATAAAAAACATATTTAGTAGAAGAAAAGAAGAATACTATGTAGTAAGCCAAAAAAATAATGTAATAGATTGTAGATATGTAAAAGGAAGAGCTAATATACCACTAGTAACAAAAAGGATATTAATAAAGAAATAAACGATATAAAAAGTAGAAACCCAATAAAATATGTATACCTTGGAGGTACAGAGATATTAATAAAAACATGTTTTAGAGAAGGAATAGATACACCAATAAAATTATATTTAGCATATGATAGAATTATAAAACCTATAGAAAAAAGTATAATACCTTCCATAAAAGGAAATTTAATATACCAAGAATTTAAATTTATAATAAGTGCGAATTATTCATTAGCAATAACAAATAAAAATATAGATAAATCAATAGTATTATATTGGAAAATATCAGGAATAGAACTAACCCAGGAAATAAAATATTTACA
>NC_061120.1:20207154-20302323 GCF_002878395.1 Capsicum annuum | reverse complement strand
TTTAAATGAAGAAGGAACAGATCAAAAAATAATATTTGATAGTCATATATTTGATGAAATAAAAGGAAAAGAATTACATTTAAGTGTAGAAAAAATATTTAAATACCAACAATAAAAGACATATTTAGTAGAAGAAAAGAAGAATACTATGTAGTAAGCCAAAAAAATAATGTAATAGATTGTAGATATGTAAAAGGAAGAGCTAATATACCACTAGTAACAAAAAGGATATTAATAAAGAAATAAACGATATAAAAAGTAGAAACCCAGTAAAATATGTATACCTTGGAGGTACAGAGATATTAATAAAAACATATTTTAGAGAAGGAATAGAGACACCAATAGAATTATATTTAGCAGATGATAGAATTATAAAACCTATAGAAAAAAGTATAATAACTTCCATAAAAGGAAATTTAATATACCAAGAATTTAAATTTATAATAAGTGCGAATTATTCATTAGCAATAACAAATAAAAATATAGATAAATCATTAGTATTATATTGGAAAATATCAGGAATAGAACTAACCCCAGGAAATAAAATATTTACAGTAAGATGTAAAAATCTATATGTATTAACAATAAAACATAAAATAACGGGAAAAAATAAAATTAACAAAATACAAATAGAAAGTCCTTTCGAACAATTTGTAAAATGACTATAACTTTTCTTTCGGGTATCGAATTAAGGCAGAATTGATATCGTTAGAAAGATGACTCAATTATCTAAAGTTTGGTGGGATTTTAGCTACAAAATTCTACTTGTATCGAATGGTATATGCATTAAAAATAGGCCCTTGTAAAATTGAATACAAAGATTTTGCCAAATCAAAGGTTCTTAGCTAAACTTCGCTCTAAGCGACTCCTATGAAGATTTTTGTAAGACCCTGCAAAATTTTAAGCTTAAATCAGCCCTTAGATCTTGATAAGTGGTCCCATACTTAGAAATTTCAACTAGGTATTTACACTTAGAATTATTTTTTTAGCCTCAAAAGTCGGCGATCCTATTTCCCGACCCAGAAGACCTTAAAAAGTTGTTTTTAGGTTGATTCTTGATCAGGTATATCAGTAGGTGTTCTCGAATAAGTTTTAGATTTTTCAAACATCGTTTGAATCACATTTGGAAGTCCAAACTGGTGGATCAATGCAATCTCGATGTACCGTGTCGCCTATTGCGTTGATAAATGTTTTTCCAAGCTCCCAGTGCCAATTTCTAGTAAGCGACGTGGACTCGATGTGGCGTATTGGCCATCACGTCGACTACATCTATGCGGTGCGTCAGGCTACGCGTCACCAGACCCGTTTTCCGTAATTACAACTCCACGTCCATGAGGGTATTTGGGTCATTTTCCCACCCCTATTCTGCCCCAAAAATAAAAAATTAATCACTCCTAGGGAAAAAACATTCATTATTTCTCTCAAATTACTCAAGAACAAAACCCTAGGAGATCTAATTTTAATTCAACCTTCAAGAAATTTACCATGAACCTCAATTAATTCAAGTACCAAGGTATGTGAAGTGTTCATCCAAGGATTTACTTCCACCCTTGGAGTTCAAGAAACTTTTTTAAATTAAAAGTTAAATGATTTCATAGATTTCATGTAGGAGTTGAATGTAATCTTGATTATGATGTTAAATGGGTTTTCAATTCCATTATTAATCACAAGTTCCATGAAAACTATTTAATTGTGGATTGAATTATGTGAACTTCATGTTGAACTCTTGAATTACAAGTTGAATGTAGTATCGATGATAATATTACATGTTTATTGATATGTGAAATACTCATGCTCCCCAAGTGTTTGTCAAAATACTTATGTGAATTGACAAGTGTAAGCATATCATGTTATTAGGTGATTTCATTCATGCACAAGCTCATGTATATCAAGTGTTTGACAAAACTGTCTAAATAAATGCATTATTAGTAAGCAAGTACTATTATGCTACTAAAGTCATGCAGTATTTTACTTTTTATATTATTGAGTCCTGGGGGTATTTAGTATATGAAAAATCTAGTTGTTTACCTAGAGTTACAGTAGTTACAGAACAGTATCAGTAGTGTCACAAATAGTAATACTCAATAATCAATCCCAATCTAGGTTTAGTAGTCACTTTAGAACTCAGTGAACTCAGTTCAGTTCAGTTAGACAGTACGATTAATAACAGTTCAGTCAAACCTAGTACAGTTTAGAAATTAGTTCATTGTCTATTCAGTTGGGAGTAGGAATTAACACCGAGCGAACCCAAGAATGGGGGCATTCCTGCCAGCATAGGGTTTGACCCTTAGTAGCAATCCCTGAGTTACAGAACTACATAGATAGCGTAGGTTGAGATATCTTCCTATCAGACTAGGGTTGATACATATTATATGAGTTTTCCTACCAGCAAGGGTTGACGAAAGTTCTTCCTCTCGAGAGGATTAACTTAAGCTTGTCTTTACTCGTGACACGATATTGACACCCTTCCAACTGGGGTTATAGGTTGGACCCCAATCCATTTGGAGAGGGGCATGTCGGCTAGAAAACTACCTGCCACAATTTTAGTTTTAGTCTCAGTATAGAACCTAGTTCAGTTCTACAGATTTAGAACTACCAGAGACAGTTACCCAGCTCAGTATAGAACTATGTTCTATTCTACAGAATCAGGAGGTCAGAAATAGTGACTCAGTTATCAGTACTACAGTTTAAGTAAATTTAGCTATCAGTTAATTAGTATTCAGAACTCAGTATCCAGTGTTAACATGATCTCAATTACAGTTTATGTATTCATACATGTACTCCCATTCAGTTATGTCCATGTTACTCAGGTAGTTGTTGTCCATGAATATGAACCCATGCATATTGTAACACCCCATACTTTTCCTATATAATTTTATCTCAAGAATGTCTAGTATTAGCTTCTAAATTGAATGATGGTTATTACATGAGGAATTTTCAAAATTTTCACTTTTTTTCATATAGGAAATTCAATAAGCTTTCCATCAATATAAGATTCGGCCAAATCCGATAACCGGATTAGAAGTTATGACTATTTTAAGTTCTTGTCATAAAAAAGTGCCATATTAGTCAGTGGCGCGCAGCGCCACAAGAGGAAATGGCATTTTGCAAATTCCAGTAGGAGTCCGCGATTATAGCGCATCGCGCCAGGGCCCAAATTCAGAATTGTCCTTTTCCAGTGTCTTAGCGCGATTTTCTCTGCGTCGTGCCAAAGTTCCAAGTCATAAAGGAAAGGGCAACGTGATGGCTCCGCATTGCGCCATCCCTCAGTTTCCCAATTGTCAAATTCTAGTGATACGGCGCAATAGCGCCGAGTTGCACCAGGGGTCCAATTCGAGAAAATTTTACTAAAATTAAATGACGCATCCAGGGTTATAAGGGTCAACTTTCCACCCCTATTTAAGCCCTTTAACACGTGATTCAACCACTTTTCAACCAAAATACACTCTCTTCTCTCAAGTTTCTCTCAAGAACAACCTAGGTCTTTTCATAGAAGATTCAAAATCAAGAATTTTCTCCATCAATCTTCATGAAATCACGAACCAAGGTATGCATAGTGTTCACTCAAGAACCAAGGTATGCATAGTGTTTATTCAATTAATTATTTCTCTCAAATTACTCAAGAACAAAACCCTAGGAGATCTATAGAGTATGCCTCCTAAAAGAAGAAATAGAAATCAGTCAGCCCCACATTCGAAGATCCTTTGGATGATCATGTTTCTTATGAAGAGTTCAGGGCCACATTCACTACTCTTGCTCAGTCAGTTGCCACTTAAAATAAATAGCCAGCAGTTATTTCAGCCAACCCAGTGGCTAATTCAGCCGTAGCTAGGATTTGGAACTTCACCTGAATGAATCCTTCATCCTTCCTTAGGTCTAAGGTAGATGAGGAACCTCTAGAATTCATTGATCAGGTTCATAAGGTGACAGATAACATGGGGGTAACTACTATTGATAGTGTTGAGCTAGTTGCATATCGGTTGTAGGATGTGGCTCATACTTGGTTCAAATAGTGGAAGTCAAAGAGGTCAGATGATGTAGGTCCTATTAAGTAGGATGAGTTTTCTTCTGCTTTCCTTGATAGATTCTTTCCCTAAGAGGTTAAAGAGGCTAAGGTGCTAGAATTCATTAACCTCAGGTAGGAAAATATGATGGTGAAAGAGTATTCTCTTAAGTTTACTCAATTAGCCAGATATGCCCCTCATGTGGTTGCAAAAAGCAGAACCAAGATGAGTAAGTTTGCTTTAGGGGTAAATGATAGCGTGGTAAATGAGTGTAGATCTACCATACTGAACAGTGACATGACATTAACCTGGCTTATAAATCATGCTCAGCAGATAGAGGAGCAGAAGATTAAGTAGAGGGAGAAGCAGAATAGGAGAGCAAAGATAGGTAGTTTCAACTTTGCTCAGCCTAAATCAGAAGGAGAAAACTGTTCCCAGTTTCATCCTAAGTCATTAGTTCTATCCGCTTCTTCAGCCAGTGCTCTAGTTCCTAAGGTTAGGGAGGGTAATAGAGATATAGCGCCAGGCGCAAGGTCTTAGGGCAGTGTTAGTAATTGCCAAACTAATTCCCTTTGTTAGAATTGTGGTAAGAACTACAAGGGTACTTGCAGAGCTGGTAGCAATGTCTATTTTGGTTATGGAAAGCCAAGCCATAGAGTCAGAGATTACCCCCAATCAGGTTATTAGAGTCATCTCTACTCCTCAACTCAGTCTGATCACCAGAATCAGTAGGGTGCCACCACCAGTGCTACTAGTGGGCAATGCCTAAATTATATCTATGCACTTCAGTCCCGATAGGATAAGGAAAATTCTCCTGATGTAGTTACTGGTACATTATAGATCTTTCATATGCATGTTTATGCTTTGCTAGATCTAGGAGCTTCTTTGTCTTTTGTTACTCCTTATATAGCAGGCGATTTCAGAATTAGTCCTAAAATCCTAGTAGAGCCCTTTTCAGTCTCTACCCCAGTGGGTAAAACTATCATAGCCCGGTAGGTATACAAGAACTGCCCGATTACGATATCTCAGAAAATCACTTTAGTAGACTTAGTCAAATTAAAGATGACTGAATTTGATGTCATTCTTGATATGTATTGGCTTCATTCCTACTATGCCACAGTCAATTGCAGAAAAAGAATAGTCTAGATTTAGTTCCCAAATGAACCCGTCCTTGAGTGGAAGGGTAGTACTTCAGTGTTCAGAGTTTAGATTGTTCCCTACCTTCGAGCATGAAAAATGATATCTAAAGAATGTGTCTATCAGCTTGTTCGAGTTAAGGATTCTAGTTCTGAAACTCCAAGTCTTGACTTCATTCCCATTGTGAATAAATATTCAGATATCTTTCCCAAAGATCTTCCAGGAATTCCTCTCGAAAGGAAAATAGACTTCAATATTAATCTTCTTCCAGATACTTAGCCTATCTCTATTCCACCATACAGAATGGCACCAGCAGAACTCAGAGAACTGAAAGAACAATTAAAGGATCTATTTGATAAAAGATTCATCAGGCATAGCATTTCCCTTTAGGGCACTCAAGTATTATTTGTGCACAAGAAAGATGGTTCTCTTAGGATGTGTGTAGACTACCGTCAACTTAATAAGGTCACAGTTAAGAACAAGTATCCTCTTTCTATAATCGATGACTTGTTTGACCAATTTTGGGTGCCAGTTATTTCTCTAAGATATATCTCAGATCCGGCTATCATCAGCTTAGTGTCCGAGAATATGACATTCCAAAAATAGCTTTTCGAACTCAGTGCGGTTACTTTGAATTCCTAGTCATGTCATGTAGTCTTACGCACACCCTAACCACTTTTACAGGCTTTATGAACCGTGTATTCAAGTAGTACTTGAACATGTTCGACATAGTCTTTATAGATGATATTCTAGTCTATTCCTGTAGTGAGTGTGATCATGTAGACCATCTCAGAACAGTACTTCAGACTCTCAGAGATCATCAACTATTCACCAAATTCAGTAAGTGTAAATTTTGGCTAAGGTCAGTATTATTCCTTGGTCATATCATTTTCGGTGATGGCATTAGAGTTGATCCTCAAAAGACAAAGTAGTAAGAAACTGGCTCAGACCTGTCTTTCCATCAGATATTAGGAGTGTCTTGGGTTTGGTTGGCTATTACAGATGGTTTGTTGAGGGATTTTCTTCTATTTTATCCCCTATGTCTAGATTTACTTAAAAGAAAATCAAGTTTCAGTGGTCTGATCTTTGTCAGAAGAGTTTTCAAGAGTTGAAAACTTGACTCACCTCAGCTCCAATTTGAGCTTTTCCAGATGGTTCAGATGGGTTTGTAGTGTATTGTGATACATCCACAAAGGGTCTAGGTTGTGTCCTCATGTAGTAAGGTAAGGTCATAGCCTATGCCTCCAGATAGCTTAAACCCTATGAAAGGAATTATCCTACACATGATCTTGAGTTAGCAACCGTAGTCTTTGCCTTAAAGCTTTGGAGGCATTATCTCTACAGAGTTTATGTAGATGTCTTCATAGATCGTAAGAGTCTTTAGTATGTCTTTCCTTAGAAAGATCTTAATGTCCATCAAAGAAGGTGGTTAGAGATCTTAAAAGATTATGACATGAGTATCCTTTATCATCTAGGAAAGGACAATGTAGTGGCTGACGCTCTCAGTAGACTATCCATGGGTAGTGTTTCTCATGTTGAGGACAGTAAGAAGAAGTTAGCTCAGGAAGTCCATCAGCTTGTCAAACTAGGAGTTCGCTTAGTCGATATAAAAGAGGGTGATATATGGGTTCAGAGTAGTTTAGAATTATCTTTAGTTTCTGAGGTGAAAGAAACAAGATAGATATCCCAGCCTTGACAAGTTGAAAGAGTCAGTTCCGGATAAGAAAATTGAGGTTTTCTCCCAAGGGGGAGATAGTGTTCTTTGTTGTCAGGGTCGTCTCTATGTTGTAGGTGTAGATGACTTAAGGCAGTGAATTCTTGCAAAAGTGCATGGTGCGCACTACTCTATTCATCTAGGGGCCACAAAGATGTACCATGACTTGCAAGAAATCTATTTGTAGAATGGGATGAAGAGAGACATTATAGAGTTTGTGGCTAAGTGCTCTACATGTCATCAGGTTAAAATAGAGCATCAGAAGCCTAGTTGGTCCATACTAGAGTTCAGTATTCCTACTTAGAAGTGGGAAGTTGTGAACATGGACTTCGTGATGGTTTTTCCTCAAACTCGTCATAAGCATGATTTAGTCTGGGTCATTGCAGATAGAATGACCAAATCATTTCATTTCCTTCCAGTTCATACCTCTTATTTAGTCGAGGATTATGCCAAACTCTACATCAGGGAGTTGGTCAGATTGCATGGTGTTCTGTTGTCTATTATCTCAGACAGAGGTACCTAGTTCACATCTCATTTTTGGAAAGATTTCCAAAAGGGTCTTAGTACCCAAGTTAATCTTAGTACAACCATTCATCCTTAGATAGATGGTCAAGCAGAAAGGACCATTCAGATATTAGAAGATATTCTAAGGGCGTGTTTAGATTGTACGTTAGTTATTCATGTTCAGTACGTACGTCAGTTGTCTTTTCTTTCCTCTCTGTCAGTCTCATTCAAAGTTGAATATTCTCAAGGGGGAGATATTGTAATACCCCATACTTTTCCTAGCTAATTTTATCTCAAGAGTGTCTAGTATTATCTTCTAAATTGAATGATGGTTATTCTATGAGGAATTTTCAAGATTTTCACTCTTTTTCATGTGGGAAATTCAATAAGCTTTCGATTGTATAAGATTTTCCCAAATTCAATAACCGGGTCAGAAGTTACGACTACTTCAAGTTCCCGTTATAAAACAGTGCCATATTAGTCAGTGGCACGCTGCACCACAAGAGAAAGTGGCATTTGGAAAATTCCAATACGGGTCCGCGATTATGGCGCGTTGCTCCAGGTTCCAAATTCATAATTGTCCTTTTCCAGTGTCTTAGTGCGATTTCCTCCGTGTCACACCAATGTTCTAGGTTACAAAGAAGGTGCAACGCGATGGCTCCATGTCGCGCCATCCCTCAGTTTTCCAATTGTCAAATTTTAGTGACACGGCGCGATAGCACCGCGTCACACCAGGGGTTCTATTTGGGAAAATTTTACTGAAATTAAATGACGCATCCAGGGTTAAAAGGGTAAACTTACTACCCATATTTAAGCCCCTAAACACGTGATTTAGCCACTTTTCACCCAAAATACACTCTCTTCTCTTATGTTTCTCCCAAGATCAACCTAGGGTGTTTCATAGAAGATTCAGAATCAAGAATTTCCTCCGTCAATAGTCACAAAATCACGAACCAAGGTATGCATAGTATTAATTCATGGACTCCTTTCGTCCATGAAGCCCAAGAATCTCTTTTATAAAGTTTAGATTTTAGCTTTTCTTTATGAACTTCTTGTTGGGTTTATTTTGTTGATGTTGAGAATGCTCAATTGAATTCAAAATCATTATGTGGAATTGATCTATATAGATGTATATTCATGTGAACCTATGAATAAACTCTAGATGATGAAATTAGAGATGAATCATGATGATTAATTATTGCATAATGTTGTCTTCATGTACTATGCCTACCATGTGTTTGATTAAATGCCTAGATGAAGGAACAATGCCAAACTAATATGATATCATGAAATCCCCCTGTATATGTAAGTTATGCCTATCACATGTTTTGATGGAATGCTTCTATAAATATATTATAGATTATGATGTTAGTTACATGTTCAAGTAAGTTATGCTTGGTCAGTTTCCTTCCATCGAGTCCTGGGGGTACTCGTATCCGAAACATTAGTTGTGTGCCTAAAGACATGTCATGTTTTCATGATACTCTCAGTTAAGCTATGATCCTTAAACTTTTGACAGTCTTGTGACTCAGAAAATATCCATGATCTTATAAACTCAGTTAGTTGTTAGATATCAGTAGTATTCCTTCAATCAATGAAATTCAGTAACTCAGCCCAGGTTCAGTTCAGTAAATCATGTTCAGATTCTATTCAGATGGGAGTAGGAATTATCATCGAGTAAACCCAAGGATGGGAACACACACTATCAGATGAGGGTGTGATTTTTAGAAGTCATCCTTGCATTCCAGAACTATGTATCCAGCATAGGTTGAGACTTTAACACTATTCGTTGAGGGTTGATGAGATGGATAAGCACTGGTAGATAAGGGCCCCACCGTTCTTGAATAGGGGACACTATCAGATGAGGGTCACCCACAGCTTATCCTTACCAGTGGCGTGGCATTGACACCCTTCCAATTGGGGTTACAGATTGGACCCTAACTCAGCCACAATGGCATATTAAGGGCATGTAGGTTAGATAATGAATTCCCATTTTTTCATGTTACAGAATCAGGACTATCAGATATAGTCAATCAGTCTCAGTAATGGAACTCAGATAGTTCTTCATATTTTAGGACTGTCAAAGATACTCAACCCAGATATAGTACGGAACTTTGATAGTTCCATTAGATTTAGGACTGTCAGATACAGTCACTCATGTTACCAGTTATATTCAAATTCAGTAATCATGTTATCATAATATTAGTGTCAGTTGTTATCTCTCATGCATGTATTCTCACTCTTATGATATTTAGTCAGTTATAATTATTGTTCATGCATATAAACTCCATGCATTCAGCCTACCTCACATGCATACTGGTACATACATAGTACTGACAAATTTGCGCTATGGTGTCTTATACCATGGGTTCAAAGACACGAGCTCCAGAACAACAGTAGATTCCAGATATCTGAAGATAGAGTTAGAAGTGAGTCCTCATGTTTAGAGGACATGATTATTTCCCTATTATCCCATTAATTAGTTTTATTAGTTTTCATTAGTTGGAGACATGTCCCATCAACTCCTTAATCATACACTTCAGTTAGTTAGAGGCTATATAAACTATCATATTTCATCCTTTAGCATTTTTAGTTTTGCTTTGGGTATTCTAGTACCCCACACAGATGTTACATTATTCACATTATGTTCAGTTTTGAACCTTACAGCCTTTCAGTGCATGCTTCCACATTATTCAGTATTCTATACAGTATACAGGGACAAATATCTGTCATGGGTTAGCTTGTGGTTCTTTAGGGTCATGAGCACCGTTTAGCATTCTGGGTACTATATTTGGTGTGTTACACATATCACCCTACCTCACTTAGCATACCAATACATTTAAAGTACTGATGGATACTTTTCTTTGTGGTATGATGCCTTATATCATAGGTTAAGATGCACTAGCTCCTGAATACTTAGTAGCCTGGATTATCAGTAGCAGATTTATTAGTAAGTCCTCATAGTTCGAGGATGATGTTATCTTTCAGTATTTCATTAGTTCAACATATTTAGTAGACGGATTTAGTTGGGCACTTATCTTATCAACTCTATATTCAGACAGTTAGAGGCTTTCAGACTGGAGTATTTTAAATAGATATTTAGTTTTAAGTATTCATTTATTAGTATTCAATATTCATTTTTAGTTGTGAACCTTGTGGCAACTTCAGCCTAATTTCTATATTTATTTTTGTATTATTATTAATACAGTGTGATTATTTAGTAATCATAGCAGATATCAGTCATGGGCTAGTAGGTGGTCCTTTGGGGTCGTAAGCACCATATAGCATCTAGGGTATAGACTCAAGGCATTACAAACTTTGTATCAGAGATAGGGGTTCAACAGAGTCCTAGGAAGTTTGAAAGTCGTGTCTAGTAAAGTCTTGTACATGGGTGTATAGCGCGCCACACTTATGGACAAGGATCTATGAGATGTTTTTAGGAAAAGTTTTCCATTCTTTCAGTATTTATGTCGTATGAGTGAGCGTGATCTCAAGTCACACTCTCAGTCTATTCCTTTTTTTCTTTCCGATTACAGAACATACCTCCCAAGAAGAATGAAAGAAGAATAGGAAATTAGCCAGCCCCTCAACCCATTTAGGCAGATCCTCTGGATGAGCATGTCTCTCATGCGGAATTCAGGGTTGCATTTACTATTCTATCCAATTCATTAGCAGCCCAGAATAAGCACCAGTTACCGTTCCAGCCAACCTAGTGGCCAATACTGCTGCAACCAGGATTCAGGATGACTTTACTCGAATGAATCCTCTATTATTTACCAGGTGTAAGTCATATAAGGACCTACATGAGTTCCTTGATTAGGTGCAGAAGGTTACAGGTATTATGGGGGTGACTGCAAGTAAGAGTGCTGAGTTGGCTGCATATCAGTTACAGGATATGGCTCACTTATGGTTCAAGAAGTGGAAGGCAGAGAGGGCCACAGATGCAGGGCCCAAAGAATTGGAGGAGTTTACCATTGCTTTTCTTAATAGGTTCTTTCTACTGGAGTTGAGGGAAGATAAGGTTTTAGAGTTTATTAATTTAAAGCAGGGCAACATGAAAGTACAAGAGTATTTTCTAAAGTTTACTCAGTTAGCTAGATATGCCCCTCATACGGTAGCAGATAAATGATCAAAGATAAGTAAATTTGTGTCAGGTGTGCCTAACAGTATGGTCAATGAGTGTAGGACCGCAATACTAAATAAGGAGATGGATATATCTAGGCTCATGATCTATGCTCAACAAATAGAAGAGGCTAAGAATAAAAAAAAAGAGAGGAAGAACTAGAGAGTAAGAATAAGAAGCTTCAACATTACTCAGCCTAAGTTAGAGGATGGTAATCATTCTCACTTCTACCTGAAATCTTCAGTTTCAGCTCTTTCCTCAGCCAGTGCTCTAGTGCCGAAATTCAAAGATGGCAATAAAGATAGAGCATCAGGCCCTAAAACCCAGGGTAGTGTTAGCAGTGCCCGAACAAATCCTCTTTGCCAGAAGTGTGGCAGAATCCATCAGGGTATCTGCAGAGCTGGCAGCGATGTGTGTTTTGGATGTGGTAAGTCGGGCCATAGGATTAAAGAGTGGGTTTAGGCAGGTTCTCAAAGTCAGCATAATCATCTCCCAGCTAAGTTCGATCACCCAAACCAGCAGGGTGCCGCTTCTAGTGCTACCAGTGGGCAACGCTCAAATAAACTCTATGCACTTCAGTCCCAACAGGATCAGGAAAGTTCTCCTGATGTGGTCATTGGTACATTTCAAGTTTTTCATTTACATATTTATGTTTTGCTAGATCCAGGAGCTTATTTATCCTTTGTAACTCCTTATATAGCCGTTGACTTTGGAGTCAGTCCCAAAATTCTTGCAGAGCCTTTCTCAGTTTCTACCCCAGTGGGTAAATCTATCATAGCCTGGTGGGCATACAAGAACTGTTTGATTATGGTATCTCAGAAAGTTACTTCAATAGACTTGCTAGAGCTAGAGATGACAGATTTTAATGTCATTCTCAGCATAGATTGTGTTCATTTAAGCTAAACTTCAGTTGGCTGCAAAAATAGAATTGTTCAATTTTAGTTTTTGAATGAACCTGTCCTCGAGTGGAGGGGTAGTACTTCAGCACTTAGGGGTCAGCTTGTTTCGTACCTTAGGGCGAGGAAAATGATATCTAAAGGATGTGTCTATCATCTTGTTTGAGTCCAAGACTCTAGTTAAAAAAACCCTAAACTTGAATCAGTGTCAGTATCATGAGAATTCTCAGATGTGTTTCCTAAAAATCTTCCCAGAGCTTCTTCAGAGAGGGAAATTGACTTTGGAATAGACCTTCTTCTAGATACTGAGTCCATCTCTATCCCACCATATAGAATAGTTCCAGCAGAACTCAGAGAATAAAAAGAACAGTTGAAGGATCTTCTAGATAAGAGATTCATCAGACCCAGTGTATCCTCGTGGGGTACACCAGTCCTATTCGTGCGTAATAAAGAAGGTTCTATTAGAATGTGTATAGACTATTGTTATCTAAATAAAGTCATAATCAAGAATAGGTATCCACTTCCCAAAATTGATGACTTTTTTGACCAACTTTAAGGTGCCAACTTCTTTTCTAAGATAGACCTCACGTCAGGCTATCATCAGCTCAGAGTCAGAGAATGTGACACTTTGAAGATAGCTTTCAGAACTCAGTATGGTCACTTTGAATTCCTAGTCATATCATTTGGTCTTACCAATGCCTCAGCAGCTTTCATGGACTTGATAAACCATGTGTTCAAGCAGTATGTGGACATGTTCATCATAGTCTTTATTGATAATATTATTGTCTATTCCTGCTGTGAACATGACCATGCAGACCATCTCAAAATAGTGTTACAGACCCTCAAATCTCATTAGTTGTTCTCCAAATTTATTAAATGTGAATTTTTGATAAGGTCAATAGCTTTCCTTGGTCATATCTTTTTTGGTTATGGCATTAGAGTTGATCCTCAAAAGACTGAAATAGTGAGAAACTAGCCTAGGCCCATCTTCATCAGATATTAGGAGTTTCTTAGGCTTGGTCGGTAATTACCGATAGTTTGTTGAGGGATTTTTATCTATTGCATCCCCTATGTCCAGACTGACTCAGAAGAAAGTCAACTTCCAGTGGTTAGATTCTTATGAAAAGAGTTTTCAGGAGTTGATGACTCGAGTTACTACAACTCTAGTTTTGACTCTACCAGATGGTTCAGATGGGTTTCTAGTATACTATGATGCTTCCAGAGTGGGTTTGGGATGTGTTTTGATGCAGAGAGGTAAGGTTATAGCCTATGCTTCTAGACAACTTAAACTTAATGAAAAGAACTACCCTACTCGTGATCTTGAGCTAAAGGCTGTAGTATTTTCCTTAAAATTTTGGAGACACTATTTGTATAGGGTGCATATTGATGTGTTCACAGACCATAAGACCTTACAATATGGGTTTTCTCAAAAAGTCCTAAATCTGAGTTAGAAGAAATGGTTAGAGATATTGAAAGACTATCACTTGAGTGTTCTGTATCATCCCTACAAGGCTAATATAGTGGCTGATGACCTCAGTAGGATGTCTATGGGTAGTGTTTCTCATGTGGAGAATGTTAAGAAGAAGTTAGTTCATAAATTTCCTCACCTTTTTTGACTAAGTATCCGCTTATCGATTCAGTATAAGGTAGTGTGTGGGTTCAGAACAGTTCAAAATCATCTTTGGTTTTTGAAGTGAAAGAGAAGCAGGACAGAGCTCCCAGTTTAGCTAAGTTAAAAGAGGCAGTCAGAGATAAAAAAGTAGAGGTTTTCTCCCAGGGGGGAGATGGTGTACTGCGTTGCCAAGGTCGACTATGTGTGCCAGGAATAGATGACTTGAGGCAGTAGATTTTTGTAGAAGCGCATGGTGTGCATTACTTGATTAATCCAAGGGCCAGCAAGATGTACCACGACTTATGTGAGGTCTATTTATGGAGTGGGATGAAGAGAGATGTTGCAGAGTTTGTAGCAAAGTGTTCGACATTTCAAAAGGTTAAGATTGAGCATCAGAAGCCTAGTAGGTCTATGCAGGAGTTCAATATTCATACTTAGAAGTGGGATAAGGTGAATATAGATTTTGTGATGCGTTTTCCCCGTACTCTTCATCAGCATAATTCGATTTGGGTCACTGTAGAAAGGATGACCAAATCAGCTCATTTTCTACCAGTCCATACTTCCTATTCGGCCGAGAATTATGCCAAGCTCTATGTTAGAGAGTTGGTCAAATTAAATGGAGTTCAGTTTTCTATCTTCTCAGATAGAGGTATGCAGTTCACCTCTCATTTCTGGAAGCCTTCCAAAAGGTAGGTACCCAAGTTTACCTCAGTACAGCCTTCTACCCTCATATAAATGGTCAAGTGAAAAGGACTATTTAGACTTTGGAAGATATGTTAAGGGCGTGTGCCATTGACTTTAAGAGTATTTGGGATGACCACTTTCCTTTGATTGAGTTTCTGTTTAATAACAGTTACCATTCTAGCATTAAGGTGGCTTCGTTTGAAGTGCTCTGTGGGAGGAGATATAGATCTTACATTGGTTGGTTGGAATTGGGTGAGGCTGTAGTGGTAGGGCCGGACTTGGTATTTGATACCTTAGAAAAAGTTCAGTTGATCAGGGAAAGGCTTAAGATAGCTCAGACCTGGTAGAAATCATACGCAGATGTTCGAAGGAAGGATCTCGAGTTTGAGATTGGGGATTTTAAGATTTGAAAATATCTCCTATGAATGGAGTGAAGAGGTTTGGTAAGAAGGAGAAGCTCAATCCCCAGTATGTTGGTCCTTACCAAATTCTCAGCCATTTTGGAAAGGTAGCTTACAAGCTTGAGTTGCCTTCAGATTTAGCTTCAGTCCATCCAGTGTTTCAAGTCTCCTTGCTAAAGAAATGCATAGGTGACTCAGCAGCTGTAGCCCCTATAGAGGGTATCGATGTTCAGAACAACCTCTCTTATAAAGAGATCCCAGTCAAAATCCTTAATCGTTAGATTCGCAGACTAAGGACCAAATAAGTCCCTCTTGTCAAAGTTTTTTGGTGGAGTTAGTCTGTTAAGGGAGCTACTTGGGAAGCAGAAGTAGATATGCAGACCAAGTATCCTTACCTCTTCTCTGTAAACTTAGATTCTGCTGAAGGTAATAGTTTTTCTTTAATTTACTTAGTTTCGTATTCAGATTTTCTATATGAGTTAGATATCAGTTTAGTTGTATAGTATTCTCATATCACGCATACCTTCACAAAACAGCTCAATCAAATGTCATGTCCATAGAATTTAGTCTTGTTTCAGTCATGTATGTTCAGTATGAAAATTCAGTGTATTAATAGTTTCAGTCATTAAATCATGCTTCAGTTATGCATACTCAGTAAGCAAGTTCAGTCTATCAGTATTCTCAGCTTAGTCAATCTCATTCGATGATGAATATTCCCAAAGGAGAGATATTGTAAGACCCCAAAAAATTCTAAGCTTAACACAACCCTTAGAGCTTGATAAGGGGTCCCATGCATAGAAATTTTAGATAAGTGTTTACACTTAGAATTATTTTTAGCCTCATAAGTTGGTGATCTTATTTCCTAACCCTGAAGACCTTAATATGTCGGTTTTTAGGTTGATTTATGATTAGGTATGTCAGTAGGTGTTCTCATATTAGGTTGATTCATGATCAAATCTATATTCAGATTTCCTGTTTGAGTTTAGTTGCATAGTATTCTCATATCATATCCTTATGAAATAGCTTAGTCATATGTCATGTCCTCAGAATTAAGTCATGTTTCAGTCATGCATGTTCAGTATGAAAATACAGTGTATCAGTATTTTCAGTCATGAAATCATGCTTCAGTTATGCATGCTCAGTAAGCAAGTTCAGTCTATCAATATTCCTGGCTTATTCAATCTCATTCTACAATGAATATTCCCAAGGAGGAGATATTGTAAGACCTCGCACAATTCTACGCTTAACTCAGCCCTTAGAACTTGATAAGGGGTCCCATACTTAGAAATTTTAGCTAGGTGTTTACATTTAGAATTTTTTTTAGCCTTATAAGTTGGCGATCCTATTTCCCAACCCAGATGACATTTAAGTGTCAATTTTTAGGTTGATTCATGGGCAGGTATGTCATTAGGTGTTCTCGGACAAGTTTCAGATTTTTTGAACATTATTTGAATCATGTGTGGAAGTCCAAACCAGTGGATCAATGTGATCTCGACGTGCCGCGTCGCCTATCGCATTGATAAATGATTTTCCCAGCTCCCAGTGCCAATTTCCAGTGAGCCAATATGGACTCAACGCAGCGCATCAGCCATCGCATCAACTTCATCGACGTGATGCATCGGGCTGAGCGTCACTGGACCCGTTTTCAGTCATTAAAACTCCACATTCATAAGGGTATTTGGGTCATTTTCCCACCCCTATTCATCCCCCAAAACATGAAATTAATAACTCCAAGGGTAAAAAAATTCATTAGTTCTCTTAAATTACTCAAGAACAAAACCCTAGGAGATCTAATTTCAATTCAACCTTCAAGAAATTCACCATCAACCTTTATTAATTCAAGTACCAAGGTATGTGAAGTGTTCATCAAAGTGTTTCTTTCCAACCTTGGAGTTTAAGAAACTCTTTTAAATTACAAGTTGAATGATTTCATAGATTTCATGTTGGAGTTGAATGTAAAGTTGATTATGATGTTATACGGGTTTTCAATTTCATGATTTATCACAAGTTCCATGAAAAATAGTTAATTGTGGATTGAATTATGTGAACTTCATGTTGAACTCTTGAATTACAAGTTGAATGTTGTATCCATGATAGTATTACATGTTTATTGATATGTGAAATACCCATGCTCCCCAAGTGTTTTTCAAAATGCTTATGTGAATTGACTAGTGCAAGTATGTTATGTTATTATGTGATTTCATTCATGCACAAACTCATGTATATCATGTGTTTGATAGAAATATCTAAATGAATGCATTATTAGTAAGCAAGTACTATTATGATACTAAAGTCATGCAGTATTTTACTTTTCATATTATCGAGTCCAGGGGGTATTCAGTACCTGAAAAATCTACCTGTTTACCTAGAGCTACAGTAGTTACAGAATAGTCTCAGTAGTGTCACGAATAGTAATACTCAGTAATCAGTCCCAGTCGAGGTTCAGTAGTCAGTTCAAAAATTAGTGAACTAAGTTCAGTTCAGTTAGACAGTATGATGAGTAACAGTTCAGTTAAGCCTAGTACGGTTTAGAAATTAGTTCAGTGTCTATTCAGTTGGGAGTAGGAATCAGGACCAAGCAAACCTAAGGATGGGGGCATTCCTTCCAGCATAGGGTTTAACCCTTAGTAGCAATGCCTAAGTTACAAAACTACGTAGTCAGCGTAGGTTGAGATATATTCTTTCTAGACTAGGGTTGATTCATCTTATATGAGTTTTCCTGCCAGCGAGGGTTAACAAAAGTGCTTGCTTCAAGAGAGGGTTAACTCACAACTTATCTTTACCTGTGGCACGGTATTGACACCCTTCCAACTGGGGTTATAGGTTAGACCCCAAACCATTTGGAGAGGGGCATGTTGGTTAGATAACTACCTCCTACGGTTTTAGTTTTAGTCTCAGTATAGAACTCAATTCAGCTCTACAGATTCAGGACTGTGAAACATAGTCACCCAACTCAGTATAGAACTCAGTTCTGTTCTACAGAATTAGGACTGTCAGAAATAGTCACTCAGTTATCAGTACTACAGTATCAGTAAATTCAGATATCAGTTAATCAATATTCAGAACTCAGTATCTAGTGTTAACATGATCTCAGTTATAGTTTATGTATTCGTGCATGTACTGTTATTCAGTTACGTCCATGTTACTCAGCTAGTTGTTGTCCATGCATATGAACCCATGCATATCAGCCTACCTCACTTAGCATACCAGTACATTCAAAGTACTGACACAAACTTTTCTTTTTTCTATGTTGTCTTATATCATAGGTTCAGACGCATCGGATCTTGACCGTACTTAGCAGCCCAAATTATTAGTAGCAGATTTAGTAGTGTGTCCTCATAGTTCAAGGATGATATTATCTTTCAGTATTTCAGTAGTTCATCACATTCAGTAGACAGAGTTACTTGGGGACTTGTCCCATTAACTCCATATTAAGACAATTAGAGGCTTTTAGACTAGAGTAGTTCAGACAGATATTCAGTTTTCAGTATTCATTTATCAGTATTCAGTATTTTCTTTAAGTTGTGAACCTTTTGGAGACTTCAACCTAATTTCTGCATTTATTTCAGTATTATTATTAATACCATGTGATTATTCAGTGCTCACAGTAGATATCAGTCATGGGTTAGCTTGTCGTTCTTTGGGATCGTAAGCACCGTGTAGCGTTCGAGGTAGATACTTGGGCATTACAATTTTTCACCTCGAAAGCACTTCAAACACGAGGATATAGATCATGACAATTATTCTCATTTGGAATTTATATCTATTAAAGCTTACACATTTAGGAACAACAGTTTGACTTCTAGTTCGAAAATGTGGGGTATTGCATTATCTCCCCCTTGGGATCATTCGTCCCCAAATAATGGGTAGGGACTTTTTGAAGCTCTACAAGTATAGAATAAAGAACGTAATATCACATTGAACATTTTCCCCCAATAAAAATATGCAAAGGCATCGAATGATCTTCATGATAACCCCTAGACAAGCATGTAAGCACGAAACATGAGATAACAAAACTTGACATCAACATGATCTTGGCATATGTTTTATGGCACATGATCGTAACATTGTAAGGCATGAATTTTTCTAAGAATCCTCAGCTTGATTAAGATTCGTACTAGACATGAGATAAGATTCTTGTGGGACATAAGAATAGAAACATTCTCCATCTTACAGGATACAACAATACAACATAAACTTAGAGACACTACTTGTCTACGCTCCAAACAATAAATTACAAGTCTCATCATTTCCAACCTTCAATTCTCCCATTTACAAAGTTAGACTTTCTCCATATGTCTCTTCTCTAACTATTTCATATAAAAAAAGTTCGACTCTTTCTTTCCCCTTTTCATATAATTCTAGCTACAGAAATCACATCCAAATTATCACCTTCAAGAACATCTCCTCCTCTACCTAAAACATCACCACCATTATGCTAATATATGGAGGGTCATTGAGGGACCCGAGCATAAACATCATGAATAAAAGTAACACTATTAGACCATAACTTATACTCATTGTACTACACAAGGAGGGATATAAGGTGAAGATACAAGAGAGTCAACATGAAGTACTTCATATATCAAGTGTCTGGATCATAAGTAAAGAGTTCAGCATAAGCACAACAGAACATGATTTCTTAGGACAGACCACAGTGACAAAAATGGTGCATATAATATATCACAAGTTACATGGAATAAAGCCAAAATTTAAGTAGTTAACAACTAAGTCAAGGATTTTCCACTTGAAGCGATTTGATCCTCCTTTAAAGAACTTAAATTTTTCCATGAGTTAGCATAAACTTTATCACTTTTGCTAATCCCAACGTAAAATGAATCGGTAACGTATAGAAAACATAGTTTCTTCGAACCAAGCATTATTTGAGACATGGATTTTTTTATGGATTGTGAGAAATATAACATAGAGCTTGGATATTTAGAATATTGGATAACTGAGACATCATTGCTTCTAGTTTGGAGGTCAGAACATTCAAACCTTAGACATAGGCAAGACTTAAATACATAAGACATTGGTAGATGTCCGTTCAAATCAAAGTAGGAGCAGCTTTCTTGAATAAGAATTGATTTAACATGATTCTTTCTTGAAATTTGACACCATAATAAAATTCGGGGGATACTTTAATGCATCATCTCCCTCTTAGAACAAAGTCACACTTCTTGACTTGCGAATGTAACCTCACATCAACACCTATAGCCTCAATTCTCAGTACAAAAGAGGCATCACCATATACTTAGACTCTAAACTCGTTCTGATGAACTATAACTATAATCTGAAGGCCTTGCTTTTCCGTAAATGCCACTCTTAATTTTTTCTAGCCTCTATAGCCATAACTCTTCAACTACCACTCTCATAAGTGTATGCATCCACATTCTTTATCACAAAATGGGGGGGGGGGGTATCAGTATAGATATGATCATTGACTCCTCTCATTAATTTCTAATACAAAGACATTAAATTCTTTTGAGGACATCCCCTATCAGGGGCACTAATCCTAACCTCCTCCAACCCCTAAAGTCATCGACTCATGACTAACATTATCATGGGCATGGACATCCATGGTTCTAAACACTTAACACTACCTTCATCTCCTTAGATTACTAGCATTACACCTCTAATCACATAACCTGCAAATTAACAAAAAAGTACAACTACTCTAATAGCCACATATTGCCTAACTATATTTCCACAATTCAAGTATACACAACACCATAAAGCAACACCTTAGTCTTTCCCATACTACAAAATCCATGAACACGAACAAGTCAGACATAACGCTTATACAAATATAAACCTTATATAACAATATGCTATCTGGGGTACAACTTATTCTTTTATACTTACCTTCTTATCCACTTAAGGATTTAACAATAATTCATTAGTTTTAACACTAGTCCTCATGTCTAAGTGCATAACACAGTTATCCATTTCTTATTCCATAAGTTGACAACCTAGACTATTTAATACATTACACCAAACCAATTAATTCATTCCTAAAAAACATGCATCATTACCCTTAAGCTAATCTTGTCACCACCATACTTCATATCTATAGTTTAAGCCTATTTTCTAACAACACCAATCATATGAAGCATGCCATAGGCTATATTAATCAATCATATAGAAATATCAACCTAAGTATCTATTTCCCTTAACTATGGCCCATAAGTTCATCCTTTCCATAACATTACTACTACACCTCAAAATCTACTTTATGCTTTCTCAGGTGTGCTACTGGTTTTCAACTACTAGAGAAAAGGAAAATCACGGGGGTAAAGTCACATAATAGGGACGTTCAGTCTTAATCTTATAACATAATCCATTATGATCTTATCAACACATTCTACTTTCTTACATCATACTAACTTACCCATGCATTCTTTCACACATATACAAATATGATATTCAAGCCTATCTTCATAACTGCATATACCCTTCTAAACAAACACCCATAAAAGATATTCATCATGTCCTCCAAAACTCTAATATTAACAACATCTATGCACTATCCCAAGAAAATACAAACAATATTTCACCTAACCATGATGTGACTGAAGGCTAGAAATTAAGGAGGCCATGTTGGAGCACGCGCTGCGGGCTCTGGTCTGCTATACTGGAGCACGCATCACGGGATCTACTGCAGGCACCCTTATCAGTGGACTGGCACATACGACGCGGGCTTATCTCGAAGGTTCTACTATTTTAGAAGTCCAAATACACCCTTATGCTGGCCCAAAAATTCCAAAACTTACTCGAGATGTACCATTGACCACCTCGATCATGAGTCAACTTAAAAGTTAATTTTTTGATATCGAAAAGATCCAAAATAAAATCATCAAAGTTTCTAGAAATGACTAAATCCTAACACTTAGTGAAATTTTCTTTCTAAGTCTTGGACCTCTTTTCACATGTAATAGTAAGCCAAAAATGAGTTTTGTTAACAAGGAATATTTACTCTCTCCCGTCTAGCAATTTCTCATCACAACTTTCATTTTATAAGGGAAGTTCACTGTAAGGTTACGACATGAGGACCTGAAGCATGAAAGAATAACTTTAATACCCAATTGAGGCCTGAGGAATAAAGTATCAATGACATGAATTCATCAAAGAGGTGTGAACTAAGGATATAAATGACATAAATCTGAATTTCACTAATTATTAAAAGTGTTGCATGGGCACTGGAACTGAACACATGGGCACTGGAACTGAACATACTATAAAACATGAATACAAGAGTCATTAGCTGCATGACTTGAGATTGGAGTTTCTAAATTTGTGGAACATGGTTCTTACTGCTGAGAAAACTGGAACTCCCTATACTAAGGACTGGAAGCGTGCATGATTCTTTATGATGTGCATAAACATGAACTATGATTATGGAATTGACATGTAAAGCATGAGTAGATATCGTGATGAGTGAGAAAACTTGCATAGAGATAAGAACGGGTTGGTCATCATCCCCTCCTACTGCTTTTCTACATATTCTGCTACTCGAGTGGAAATATTGTTCCAATATTCTGACATACAACACTAACCTTTAGCATGTCATCTACAACAAGAATTTCTAAAGGGACTGAATACACTTTTTACCTCATGCTCAAACACATGATTAATGTAGATATAGGTATAGGCTTAAATCAATATACTTTAAGGAACTTATGGACAGCTCTTAAGTCCTTGTGGAATTTCATACTTTATGGATAACTCAATCAGAGAGAACCATATTACTGGGAGAGCTAGACTTTTTGACTTGTATCGCCTCTTTAATGAGGCATGGCCCATAAAATTGAAGAGTATGAGAAATTTGGACAACCTTCCTAGAGACGACGCTATAGCACGGAATAAAGTATGAAAGGATAAGAAACAACTCCTAAATGCTTGATAGTCTCCTGATTATAAGTGTGGTGCATAACACACCCATAATCAAGACTCTACTGGACACAAATTCGCAGATACCCTGGGACCATGAATTGTTCTTTGATACCAAGTTTATCACAACCTGATCTATGGACTTGGCCACGACGATCGTCTCAAATCATGAGGCCTGAGCGCCCATCTCTGTATGGCAATTATGCACAACGATCATACTATATATTAAAATATGGAAAGACAACACTAAGGGGACATGGTCAATCTCATAAGTAACTAGACAATTCGAAAGTAATTACTCAATATTAAAACTACATTACACTAGTCTGCGAAATGTCTAATAACATGAAGACCAATATCTGTGTAAAAACTTGGACAAGGCCCAGTAGACCATAAAACATAAAGAACAAAGAAATCTAAAAATTAGGACTTTCAAAAAAAAGAAGGCTCACCAACTGTAACTTCTAACATACACAGGTCTACTGCTGAATGAGATCGCAGGACTGTGCCTCAGAGACTAAGATATAGGGGGGTCAATACATATGTACTGGTACATAGAGCAATTCAAAATAAAGTACTTTAATATATAACATAAGTGAGAGCATTTCAAAAAAAAAATTTATGCATAAAATAATTTTAAAAACTTGGGCAGTTTCATATGATCTTAAAATAATTCAGTAGATACAATTCCTCTTCTTTGTTTTACTTTTGAGATATGTAGTACACCCTACATATCAAAAAGTATCCCATGGGCTGTATGGGATTCACCATTAACTCGACGAGTAAGCCCCCAACCCAAGTTTGTCATAAAGGTTGGAGTATCTGAATCTTACACGCCACAGGGCACTAGGCAAGCATATAATTCCTCTTTGGGGATATAATAAACTAGTATCGGCAACACATGATTTCGAGCATTGAATCGTATGACTCATGCCTACTTTGGATAACTACCTAACTCTTTTAGTTCCTATTTTAACCTGTTCTAAAATTGTATCTTTCTCAATTCAAAATCTAAATGAAATCTGACTTCTGTTCTATTCTGAGTTTGTTATGGCATTATCTGATTTGGTATTTTCAAACCAAGACTTGCAAGTCATACTTTTCAGACATACATTATCAAGTTACAACTCTTTCCTAGAAAAATAATATTTAGACCACCAAATCATTCAAATAATGTAAGAGGGTTGTATGATAAAATTCATGAAAGCTTATGTAAAGATTCTCTCTTTTAATTCACTAACAAGTGGTCGTCAATTACTTTTTTAGCAAGGCATGCAACTCTTCAAATCATCACTTTTATTTTATATTAACAAGAAACACCCTCTTTTCAGATCATAAAAAAAATCAAATCTTAAACAATAGTCAAGATATTTGTATCATGCTTCTCAATATGAAATTGAATAGTGAATAAGATATGAAAAAACCGGGTTATATAACAATAGAGGGATTATAATTCTTCATCCTCTCAATTCAAGTTTCAAACATCAAATGACATACATACATACGTATACATAAACAAACAACATTGAGTTTAAGGGGCAAGGCCTCAAGACCAAAATATTATTATCAAGAAGGTTTAGTAATGCATAATTGAAAATATAAATTCAAACCCCTTTGTAAATTCATGATTTCTCAATATTTAAACATGACTTAGACGCTTTCACCATACCCATGTAGTTTAGTAAAACCCCACGTACCTTAGATTACGTAGTTCAAATAATATAACCCGAATCTTAGGTTGTTTCTTGGAAATCTTGACCTAAGAGCTTGATTCTTGATCTTTGGAGGCTTACTGTTTTCTTGAAGAGGAAGAGAGAATAATGATATAACAAAAGATCTTTTGGGGCTTAAATCTTGTGTTTTGAAAGGTTTTGGGTGAGGAAAAGGACTGAAATGCCATTGGAAAAAAGTGACTGAAAGCTGAAAACCTCAGGGATGAAATAGAGCGTGCGACGTATGCTCTGGAGTGCCAAAATAGAGCGTGTGTTTCATGCTAATCACTAGCAGCTACTGCCTCTCACACAAAAATGGCTATAACTTTTCATTCGGGTATCAGATTAAGGCAAAATTTGTATCATTAGAAAGCTGACTTAATTATTTATTATTTGGTGGGTCTTGAGCTGCAAAATTATACTTTCATCAAAAGTTCTACGTGTTCAAATTAAACTCTTGTAAAATCAAATACAAAGATTTAGCTGAATCAAAGGTTCTTAGCTCAACTTCGCTCTAACCAACTCCTATGAAGACTTTTCACCTAAAAAGTACTTCAAAAATGAGGATATAGATCATGACACTTGTTCTAATTTGGAATTTATTTCTATCAGAGTTTACACACGTAGGAACAACGGTTTGGCTTCTAGTTCCAAAATGCGGGGTGCTACAATGCAGTAGACCTCGACGTCAACTTGTAGGGGTGTAATAACCGTTAGCAGACATCCTTTTATTTTGGATTCTTTTTATTTTGTTAGGAAACCTTTTTGTATAGTTATTTGATATTTATCATGTACTTATCATCTTTATTATACCTGGGATTTTATTTACATGGGTTTCTCAATTACTTATATTTGCTCGAAGTTGTTATTTTTTTTTACTTATATTAGTATGTAATACAATGTCTATATAAGGGCCAATACACTAAAAGATATACATTGTTTCATCTGCTACCAGTTCTTTTCTTATTCTTTACAGACCTTATCACTACCACGGTGAGGAAGAGAGATTAGTATTGAAAGACCTCATTAATTACTCATAATTTAATTTTATTATGATCACCCTTATAAATTATTCATGAGTTTTATTGTAAAAAGTTTATTTTCTTCTAAATAGATTGAAGACCAAATTTAATCCTAATTATGTAACACTCTGCACTTTCGGGCTAAAGTTTGAACCGTCTTTTCTACACGTATAGACTCGAACCAATGATTCTTTGTTAATATATGTGTGAAGATAAATCCTATAGTATGTGAATACCTTTGAATTTGAATTGAGGTCACTAAAATCCCTAAACTCATAGACGAGTTGAAAACTCTTCTATCGATTAAGTTTTGATGAACGTCTAAACTTGGGTCAACTTCAATCAACCATAACTTCTTGTATATAATCAGTTAGAGTGCCTACTAAATATCAAATGAAAGGTATTTGAGTATTATTTCTAACGTTACATGTTTTGCCTTAATCTAATATCGGAGTTAAATATTATGTCCATTTTATAGAGAAATGTCATTTTGCTCAATTATGACGGCCAGACTGACGGACCGTCAAGCCAGTAATGGCCCATCAAGTTAGGCCATCAACTTGAAATAGAAAGCTCAAAAACTGGGTTTTTTGTGATGGTTTGAGTGACAACCAGTCACGGGAGTGACGGTCCATCACCCAGGTCATCGGTAAGGGCCGAACAATGTTGAAATGTAATTTTAAAGGGATATGTTGGTACTTTCCCATCCTAAACTCCTTCTCCATGAATTTAAATCATACCATAAGCATTATAATACATCTTTTATCAGTTCTACAACACATAAATCCTCTTTACTCTCAAGAACAAGGGAAATTAGGGTTTCCTCAAAGAACAAGAAATCAAGAAGGTAATCCTATTAATTCAAAATTCTCAAGAAAGGTTTCAAGAATAATGTTCCATTTTTCAAATTAAACAACCTAAGGTATGTGGGAATACTCTAAACAACATGGGCATATTTTTTTTACTGTTTTTTTTATCTATATTAAAGATCCAAAATCTTGTTGTGGAAATTAAGTGGCATGGAATTGTTTTAATAATGCATATGGTTGTACATATGTTTTCGTTAATAATAAAGAGTTTGATTGGGAGAACGCTTGATAAAAATCCCTCTCCTTTATGATATCTTTGATTTCAAGTGTTGTGGTTTGTGTAAAGGTATGTATTTCATGAAAGAAAACTAAATGGTGAATAATTTACTGATGATCATCAAACGACATGGTTTATGACATATTGAGAGGGTGGTTTTGAGTGGAAAATTTTTATTGTGTCGAAATTAACAACTTCTAAGGGTTTTGAACGATGTAAGTGTAATATGATCACCTATTGATTGTACAATTGAGAGTAGAGTATTTTGACAGAATATTAATGAAATTATATTGCATAACCCTCTCTCATTTGATGTTTAAAACTATGGTTGGTCATTAATGTGATAATAAGTGAAAAAGGGTTGCAGATATGACATGATGTGATTTGATTGACTTGGAAGTCAGGGTATGATGATAGCCGGTGATTATATTCCCTTAACAATATAAGTATTAAATGTTTTGATAGTATGAAGCATGTTTGTTTTAAAGAACTAAAAGTTGGGCTTAAGAGAGCTAGTTAGTCACCCAAAGAAGGCATTTGAGAGTAAGGGCTCATCATTGGAAATCGTAGTTGCTGATACGGGACTTATGATATTGTATCCTACATAAAAGGATAATAAAATAATTAGGACATATCATAAAAGGGGTTCCTACGGTGTACTCACATAGGGGGTATCACCAGCTCCAATCTTGGCGGCTACTTGGATTAAGGGCTTGGACGCCGAGTCAAGGGAGGATTCCATATAGCCCGTGGAATTACAGAATGGTAGGGTGTACCGATTAGCTCAGAAGAGTAATAAAGAATAAGTCAGAATTCATCAAGAATGGTTTTGAAGTTCTCTAAAGTATGCCCATGCATTTTTACTTATATAATGTTCACTATTATTATAAAGCACTCTCACCTATTTTGTATAAAAATATGCTATTAAGATTTGTTTCACATACCAGTACAATTGTATTGACCCCATATATTTTAGGATTAGAGGCACAGTCCCTGAGGTCCCACTAGGCAGTAGATCTGGTATCTGAGACTTGCGGTTGGTGAGCCTTCTCTATTCTGGAAGGTCTGGATTATGAGACTCTGTTAGTTCATTACTCCCTCCATTTCGAAATAAGTGAATTATTGGAGTATTTATTGGTGTTTCAAAATAAGTGAATCATTAAATTTTTTTTCAAATTTGCCCTTATGATTTGACAACCAATTAACTTTTGAAAAGGTACTACAAGGTCATCTTTTTCTTTTTTTTTTTGGGTAAAAATGAAAAGTTGTGTTAAATTTATGTCTTTAATGCTTTTTCCTTAATATGTGTGCCAAAATGCAACAATTCATTTATTATGAAACGGAGGGAGTATGATTTATGGTCCGACTGGGGGCTTTGTCCCAATTTTTAGTCAGATGTTGATTTTCGTATCTTTAGAGATTTCGCATACTGGTGTTATGTATTTTGAATGTTATGAATTAAACTTTGTATTGTTCAGTTGTGTTCAGAGATTGACCATATTTTTGTCTTATTATATTTTTTCGCATTTCTTCATATTATATGAATCGTATGCATGATTGCCAGATTAGTTGGCCGCTCGGGCCTTTATGGTTAGGGATGCTTATCAAAGCCAAGGTCTCGGCTCGGGTCGTGACAGATTAATAGTAAAATAACATAAAAATTATCATTTTAACCATATTTTATTTCGAAAAATATTAAGTATCAAATCAATTCAAATATATATATATATATATCATTTAACAGAATCATATGAAATTTTTAAATTTGTTTGCCTTCAATTACATCAAAACTACTTGTAGATTTTACTATGATCGACCTCATTGATGATCAACATATTGGATTAAAAATTTTTGACTAATTAAATTGAAGTAACACACATTCACCAAACACAAGTATAGTTGTCATAAATATAAATACCATTCCCACCATATCATTTTAAATGTTACCCTTTAACTTAGCACGATGTTTAAAGAAAAGGAAGGACTCTTGAAACCCGTGGTCTAAAATATTCTTAAAATATTTGTATGGCTATAAATCGATAAACTGAAAGCAAAAGAAGAATTTGCAAGTTAAATTTTTTTTTCTAATTATAATGAGGCAGTGTTCTTTTAGAATGGCTAAAAAGGAAAAGGTGTCAAAAATAGAGGGAGTAATATAACATTCTAACACTACCACATAAAAACATAAATGCCATAACAAAATTATAAAAAAATCATGCGAGTGTCACATTTATGGTGCTAGGTTTTGTCTTTTCATCAAACAGTTGAATTTTGTGTTTGTTATGTTCACACTGAAGTAAAACAATAAAAGGAAAGCAAGCGATAACACAAATAGTAAAGAAGAAATTAAGAGAATGTCCATATTTATCTCACATTTTATCATTTGGCATATGGAGGTTGAGGTCTCGGTGGAGGCAGTGGAGACAATGGAGGCTTCGTCGGCAGAGCATCGTATTCTGGTGCTAGAAATTCAGCTAATAATGGTTGCAATATCTCTCGGCTGAACAACCTGTGCATGATCTATGCAACCCCGATCATCATGAAATGCTCTCTTAGAACTTCCCAAGGTTTATAAATTTTTCTCTCTTTCACAGGTTTACTTTGATGTTTCGATTTACTATTTTTTACTTTTTATTGCATATATCGACTTCTCGGGCAATATTTTGTACAATTGAATTGTGAAATTCTATAAAAAATATAGGCCTTAGGTTTTTCATGTAGTTGAATTATCTAAAAAATGTGATGGAAAAATTTAGATGCTTTTTGTGACTAGTTGGAGAAAAAAGAGGTTCAACGGTTTATTTTCTTGTTTCTTCTGTATTGTTGCATAATTTATTCTTTCCATCGATTAATCGCAGTTGATTTTCTATAATTCAGTTTTGGATTACAGTAAGGTTCGATCGAAACTCAATATTATTCATAACTTTACCGTAATCTAGAATAGAGTTACACAAAACCTGATGAGTCTATAGAAGAAATGAATAGATATCGGTTCAAATGAAACACAAAAATAATTTTTTGAAGTGAGAAGAATAACCTTGGAAGATTCTAGAAGAGTAATTTAATGAAGATATGGGTTTTAGAGATCAAGCACAAGACGAAAATTTTCCACGATTTGGCCCCCTTGTTGTGAGATTCATTTGATACTACTGCTACACTCTTACAAGTATTTTTGAGAAGTTCTTTATTATAATGCTAGACTTTATCTCATCTCTCAGATGCAGATTTCTTAGCCTGTTTCTACCACTCTATAATACAATTCCAGCATTTCTTTAGTGATTAATGATTACATATGCTGCACATTGCACAATTATTAATGAGGAATGAAGGGAAGCATCTGATTGACCTTTTATTTCAAAGTTGTCAGGGGAACATCTTAATTGCCTTTTGACTGGGGTTATTGAGCAATTCAAATGGTTATAATTGACAAATTGTTTGTAGAGTCCTATAATTATTTTTTCCTGAACATTTTCGTAGAGTCTTAGGATGACAAGACTTGCCATGGAATGCTTTGTGATCACTAATCAGGATACCTAGGAGAGAGAAGTGGGGAGAAGCCTTATGGACAAGAAAAATACAACATAGATGTGAATCTTATAGAGTATATATTTTTGGAAGCGATTTATAAGATTACACGTCTGCCTATATAAACTAACTAGGTAAAGCATTACAGTGGACCTTTCAGAAATGAGTGGAGAAGGCAGTGAAGGATTTGATGCTGTTTGTTCTGATATGCGTGTTATCCAATTCATATTTTCCTTTTCACGATTGAGTGTTGAGGTGAGAGGACCTTTTAGTCCTCCAGATCTCAACTCATCCCTCAATGGTGAAATAGAAAAGATGAATTGGAGTATATGAATATTGTGACAAACAGAAGCAAATCCCTCTCTGCCTTCTCCAGTCATTTCTAATAGGCCTACTGCGACGCTTTTCCTAGTCAGTATATGGAGGTAGATCTGGAATATTGATAGACTCAGAGAACTATTTCCAGAATTCACTGTCCAGTAAATATTGGCAATAACATCCGTTCTGTTGATACTCTTTGGAATCTCGCTTCATCTACTAACTTGATCAGACAAGCCAAGGAGAAGGATTCGAGGTAAGTCAGGTAAGGCATAAATTTCTTCCCTTTAAAATTTCTATCTTTAATGGAGATTAATTTTCAAAAGATTACCATTTATGATATCATTGTCATTTATGGTAATAACACTAGAATCCCTACATGTTTTTGTTATGCTACCAATAAGATTTAAAAATGTTTTTGTTGAGGGTGCTGCTTAACAGGTTTGGAAATATTTTGATTGCAAGGAATTACACATAACTCTTTCCAGCAATACGAGTCTTGAGAACCTGGAGGAACATGTGCGACTATAACATTGTGCATAAATTCAACCTTCAGATTCTCCCTATATTTGCATCAATTGGGAGATATCTAAAATCAAGGCATCATTGTGAATATGGAGCTCAAAAAGTGTTCTATACAAGGAAAATGGAGAATCGTATTCTCTGGAACATCTCTGCTGCTTTGAGTACTAGCTGGCCACTGTTCTGTCAAATATTGCGCAAACTTAGGCCTATTGTCATTTATCAACAAATGCAATGGTTGTCAAGTGCAGGAAGTGGAGGGGTTGAGTGGAATGTGTCTGGAAATATACTTATGGCATTCTTTATTGCTTTCAAGTGCCACATCAACAATCAGACTGAAGCCATGGCTTCTAAGTATGGAATTGATGGGTGCAAAAAATCACAACATCAACAAGTAGATGTGGATCTAGACTCAATGATTATTACTAACGTAATCAGGATACACAGTATGGACAAAATGATGCTAAAAAAGATCATCTATTATATTCTTTGCAGTATCAAGGAAAAAGATATCCCAAGTCCAACATTGTTACATGGAGGCTAATCACGTAGCGGACTTTATTAATAAACTTGTGGCATCTAGTTGTAATGGGACCACTACTCTTTTCAATAACTTCCGAAAGAACGCAAGGGCTCTTTTTAACATGATAAAAGTCAATTACCTAGTATTAGAATAAGATATGACAAGGCTAATTTCCTTGTAAGTTAGTGACTGTAGATGTTTGACAGGAAGAGAATACAAGCATAGGCTTGTCTCTTCCTGGAAGAAAGATTACACAAACTTCTTTTTGGTGATGTAAGGTTAATGCCTCCCTTGTTTGAAATTGTTTGTTTAGTTACCTAACATGGTAAAGGTACAAGCATAACCTCCCCAAAACCAGTGTGATAACCTGATGGGTTAAATTAAAAAAATATTATATAATATTGAGATCTACATGAAATTATTTGTAACCTAATTAATTATGTAGCCTTTGGGTAATGTATTAGAATTTTAGTTATCAAAGAAAGTTTATATTTCTTTCTTTTATTCAGAGTTCAAAGCATTTTCTTGTTGGAAAGGAACTTGAGATGAAGATTACTCTTATTAATGATAAGTCATCTAAATATTGGTAAAAAATCAGTAGTATTTAATAACAAAGGTATAATAAATACAAAATGGTTAATTTTCTCTTAGTTTTCTAAATTGTACTGTTTCTTTTATTATATTGGACAAGTAAAGATGGATGACGAGAGTTATCTGTTACGACCCAAACTAGGGCGTAGTCATGACGGACATCACCAACAATGAAGGCTCGGGCATCCGACTATATCTGGTAATCATGCACAACATTCATATAATAAAAGAAGATGCGGAAATATATTCTGATACAGAAACATGGTCATACTCTGGATTTTGTTTAACAATAAAGAATGAAATACGAAATCAACTACATAACATCTGGAACAATCTGCGAAATCTCTACTGCATAATCAAATGACAACTTTCTGAAACTGTGACAAGGCCCACAGTGGACCTAAATAAAAATAAATAACATAATCTGAAAGACATAGGCCTTCAAGAATAAAGAAGGCTCACCAACTGCACACATCACTACTGTCTGAAAACTCTACAGCCTAGCAGTACCTCTGAACTGAGCTTTAGACCCTGGGAGGATGGGGGTCAATACAAATGTACTGGTATGCAAAGTAATTCAAAATAAATCTTTTATATAAATAAAATAATGGAGAGCAATTTGTCCAAACATCATACATAAAATAGTTTTCAAAATACATGAGCATTGTTTTGATAATCATAAAAACCTTTCTATCAATGCAATTTCTGATCTTCGTATTACTTCTGAGTTAGGTGGTACACCCCTACAAGTCTAAAACCCCACGGGATATATGGAGTTCACCATTGACTCGGTGGAGAAGCCCACAACCCAAGTGTGCCGCAAGGGTTGCAGTGTCTGAGTCTAATACGCCATAGGGTACTAGGCCAGCGTAATATAGCATACCCGAATCAACAAATCACGATTTTGGGAAATGAGTGTCTGAACTCCTGCCTTCATCCGGGGACTATCTAACATCTCTTTATGCCCAATTTTGTCAATTTTTAAATATGTATCATCCTGAAATCTTAAGTCATAAAAATCTGGTTTCTATGTTTGTCTAAGTCTATTATGGCATTGTCTATTTTGGTATCGTCATACCAAGACTTGCAAGTCGTAATTTTGAGCCATAATGCATTAAGCATAATTCTTTAATTAGAACTCAATTCATACCACCCAACATTTGCAATAGTATGAGATGATTTCATGTTTCGAAATATAAGTCAAAACTATGCAAGAATTCTTCAAACATATGGTGGTCATGTGCTTTTGGCAAAACCACACTCTTTCATTATATGTATATTCAACATTTATCAACATGCATAAACCTTTCTTTTTATTTCAAAGTCATATTCAAGTCATAGTATAAATCAAGGCATTTCATGCTCCTCAAGATACATTTTAAAACAATCCATAGTATATCATGAGTAAAGGAAAATCATAACAAAAGAGGGATTTTTCATGAGTCATGCTCTAAATTCAATCATCAATCTTTAAAACGTGTGCTTTCATATATATACAATTTTCAATCAATTTGGGGGAAGGTCTTAAGACCAAAACAATACCGTCAAAACTTCTAAAACATGATTATATTCATAAATCCAAAACCCCATTCTTAAAATCTTAATTTCTATGCCCATGAGATTTTAGGAAAAGCCCATGTACCTTAATTTATGACTCTTTAATGAACTCGTGTTTTAGGGATGCTATTCGAACAATTGATGGGTGCTTCTTGTATCCCTCACAATAGGGATTCCGAATCTCGAAGAATTATTGAAAACCCATGGTGAAATCTTAGGATATTTGGATTTTTATTTTGAAACCCTAGAGAGAGTTTCTTGTAAATTTTTGAAGAAAATTTGAATAATGTGGTCATTTAGGAGAAAAATCTCATGTTTAAGCATAAGGGGATGGAAATTACCCAACATACCCTTAATTAGACGGAATAAAATATAACTAGGAGCCCGATTATATGGGCCACCGTGACGCGCCACTATCGCAGTGGCTCACTGAAAAATGATGAATGGGATTCTTGGGGTCACTGCGACGCGGAGCCATCGCATTGTACCACTACTTGGGACCTGGAACTTCAGCGCAACGCGCTACAATCGCGCTAGGCTACTGGAATTTGAGAATTATTAAATAGACCACCTCCACGATACGCCAAGCACCAAAATGACGGTGTTTTACGACTTGGACTTAAATTAGCCATAACTTCTTGCCCGGGTATCGGATTTGGGCGAATCTTATATCAACGAAAAGCTCATTCAATTTACCACTCTACATAATTGATTAACATAGAAAATTTGCATAGGATTTATGGCTTTTGGGTCATCTACGTATAGAAATAAGGGCTTTCGTTGTAGCCAAAAATACGGGGTGTTATATTATCTACCCCTTGGGGTCATTCGTCCCCAAATGATGGGTAGGAATGTTGAAACTTAAAGGTATGGAATAACACAGACATGATGTGTCTTCTAAGAAAGGATATAAATGATCTGAAATGTTTAAACTTCTATCATGAAACTGAATTCTGAGCTGACTTGCCCTTACTTATTTTAAGGAGATGATTCATGTTGAGAGTTTAGGATTCCCCCCCCCCCTCCCCCGAAGTATTTATGCCCAAATCACACATATTGAATTTGGAAGTGATAACTTATGTAAGAATAAATCATAAGGCAACAAGATTTAGATCATACACAGGTATTACACTGTCTGAGCTAAAATAGCTGGAAAAATTTGAGATTATGTGCTAAACTATTATAAACTGAGACATGACTAAATAACTGAATCTGAAACATAATGCTTGAATAGAACTGAGTATGCAACTTACACGGATGGAATAGATTATCTTTAGGGATGGTCATACGCATTGGACTTCAGATAGTAGGACTGGGTGAAAAGGTGAAAAACCACAGTAACTTGTCTGCCTGACTGTTAAACTGAATTATACTAGACACTTATACTTAACTAGAGTATCTCTTCAATACTCGTTCTAAAGAAGTTCTAGTAGTATTAGGGAGCAAAGAATCCCTGACATGAGTTACACAAAACATCCAACTAAGGAATTAAGACAATGATACTACTCTATGGTGTGGAATATAGACATGTAACTCGTAAACTAGGATAGAATTACCACACCTTAGGCAATGCAACTTCTCACTTTCAAGATTAGCCACACTTCTAAAATAATCTCTCAACTATACTTTCCCCTTAAACACTATGCTCATTGATTCCACTTTTTTTTTCTCACATGGTCGCTGATATTTCCATCTACTAATGTCTAAACTGAGCTTCATCCCCTTATTATCTTCAACCCTAACTCAAAATCACAAGACGCACCACATAATACTATAGTAGTAGTCTGAATCATGAATTTAGCACACCCTACATTTCACAATTTCTCATCTTCTGCATAATTCTTATTGCCACTCAAACAATCATCTTCAACTTCGTATTAGACATTTACAAAAACTCAAGGCATCCATCCATATGCACACAAACATGACATTTAAACCTATCTACATAACCACATATACACTTCTAAACAACCACTCATAAAACATATTTCTCATATTCTCTAATACTTCTATCTATAACAACTTCCCTACACTATTCAGATGATACCCATAAAACATTCTCAACTAACCAAGCCATACACGAAACTTCACCTCAAAACTCCTTCAACTTATGGACTTACATAAAACAAGCATACAAAAATTTTTCCAAAATATAACACATAAAACTTCAACTAATCTTGACACGTATAAAAGACTCAACCCCAATCTTACTCCACAATTACCACCTTAACTCAAATAAGCATACAACTATCTTTCATCAGCAAGAAATGTTTACTCTTTCCCATCTAAACAACTGTTCATCATTACTATCTCTACCTAAGGGGAAAAGGTCAGTGAAAAATTGGAATACTGGAATCCAGAACATAAGGGGAGTACTAAGAATAACCTGATACCCTTCCGAGGCATAAGAAATAAAGCACCCATGGCATGGACTCATTAAAGAGATCTAATTTGAGGACGTACCTGATATAAATCTAAATTTTTTACTGATCGTAAAGAGTATCACATGTGCACAAGAGTCATGAACTGCATGACCTAAATTTTTGGAATTCATAACTTACGGAAACTGATTCTGACTACTGAACAAACTGGGAACTCATCATACTAGGAACTAGGAGAGTACATGATTCCTTATCATATTCATGAACACGAGCTATGATCATTAAGATGAAATATAAGGCATGAGTATATGTCGGAATAACTGAAGTAAACTGCTGAAATAAGAATAGATTGAGCATCATTCTTTCTCACGGCTAATTCCACAACTTACTGGCACATCTATTATCATCTGAAAACTTGACTTGGTTACTTGTTCTATCATCTCCCCCTTAGATTTAAGCCATTACTCTAAGTCTGTGAACCACTATATACACTCTAGTATAAACAGTCGGGGATATAACATTACACATAAAACTAAACTTACCCTGTAAGGTGCTATCTTCATGTAAAGCAACCAATGCTAATACCTCCTTATAAGATTTAACCCTTAGGTTTCTATAGCCTTAAAAGTCATGATATAACAGCTTAAACATTCACCAACTTAGGTTCTCCTAACACTAAACATGGATATCTCTAAACCTTTGACGGACCATACCACTTCTGTCATAGACTATCAGCATCATGCCTGCAAACTTATATTTCTAAACCATGAAAGTCAAGATTATATCAAAAGGCTCAACATCATCAATCAAAACTCCTTAACTTGTCTATTTAGAACACCATGTACCATCTAACTAGTCTTTCTCCACCTAGTAACTCAACAGCACCACTAACCACACACAATATGTAATAGCCTTTGAAAAATACCGCAACCTCATATCACCTTGGCATATTTCTATTTCATACATACAATATCATACTTCATTACGAATCAAATAAACTTAAGCTCTTGCATGCGCTGTTCAACCCTATTAGATTGCTTCACTAAAACTAGTATCATTTACTAAGAAATAATCACATCCACCTTCATGGCATCACTGCTATGCCTCAAAATCTACTACATACCTTCTCACAAGTCGTACTAGCTTACAACTACCAATGAAAAGAAGGTCAAGGGGGGTAGAGTCACATAATAGACATGGTCAACCTTAATCTTATATTATAATCCTATACCATCTTATCTACCTATACGGATTTCTCACATCACACTTACTTACCCAACCGTACATTTAGACTACCTTCAAATCTCATAAACAACCTTATGTCTATAATTATAACTTACTGGCTAATCTAGCTATTTTCATACTTCAAGCAAACAACAACTCACCTTAGCTAATAACTCCATCTCTACCTTCTACTAAACTAACACACAAGGACGTATCACTTTAATACCAACTCAATCTCATGTCAAAAGATTCATCTATACATACATTCAATAAATTTCCCTTACCACTTTTCTTTTCATTACGCCTCTAAACCCCCAGTTCCAACCAACACAAGATCAACAAGATGAACAACAAGTTACTAGTGAATCAAAATAGGCCTCACACAGCTTTACTAGACTTTTATTCTGTGTTTTGAATAAGAAAATGAGAGAAATGACAAGGCAACTATGCTAGTGAATCGAAAGAGCCCCACATGGCTTCACTAGACTTTGAGTTTCAACAACACAATGATAACAAGATTACAAGAGTTAGAAACTTGATACACAATAATCAATGATATAAGAATACCTATCTTACTTTGTATGAATAAAAATCTGAGTCAAACACTTCCCCCACAGAGTATCATATAATCCACACATGCTACTAGCTACCACATTAGTCTATCACTATAAAGGGGTAAATCATCCTCAAACATCGGTTATTCAATTAAAATACTTATTTACAAAAAAGCCACTCTCACTCTAACTTCTAAACTTATGACTTCATATCACCATCTTCTTAGTTTAATCTCACTACCAATAGGTTATGACACCAACACTTTAAATTATACTACTATTCGGGTGGAAATACAGTTTCAATATTCTGCTACACATCATTCCCCTTTCTTAGGCATGACATCTGCAACATAAATTTTGAAAAGGATTGAATACACTTAATACTGCAGGCTAAAAAACACGATTTCATCAAGATCAAGGTTCATACAAGAATCAATACACTCTGAAGCACTAACGGACTCTTCTCAAGCCCTTGCATAATTTTGAAATCTTATATGGCTCAATCAGAAGGGACTATACTATTTAAATTCTAAACTACTGGACTTGATTCACCTCAACAATGAGACATATCTGAGCACATCAAAGTAAGAAAAGAATTTAGGATAACTTTACTTTCGTATGGGAAACACCATAGCACGAGTTAGAGTATGAAAGAGGAACATTCTGACTTTATAGCACGAACTAGAACATGAAGAAAGGAAAATATTTCTAAACATCTAGTAGCCTCTTACCTATAAGTATGGCGCATTACACACCCATAAATAAGACTCTAGCCGATGCTATTTTGCAGACACCCTGGGACCATGAACCGTGCTCTGGTACCAAGTTTGTCACGACCTGAACTAAGGCTTGGCTGTGATGGACATCCCGAACCATGAAGGCGCGGGCGTCCGACTTTATCTGGTAGTTATGCACAACATTTATGTAATAAAAGAAGAGGAGGAAATATAATCTGATATGGAAATATGGTCATACTCTAGATTTAGTTTAACAATAAGGAATAAAATCCAAAATCAACTAAACAACATCTAGAACAGTTTGCGAAATCTCTACTATGTAATCAAATAAAAGCTGTCTGAAATTGGGATAAGGCCCCCAGTGGACCTAAATCAAAATAAATAATATAATCTGAAAGACATAGGCCTTCTGGAATAAAGAAGCCTAACCAACTGCACACACATCACTGATGTCTGAAAACTCTAAAACCTAGCAAGATCTTTGAACTGAGCTTTAGACCCTGGTAGGAAGGGGGGTCAATACAAATATACTGGTATGCAAAGTAATCCAGAATAAAGATTTTATATAAAAATAATTATGGAAAGTAATTTGTCCAAAGATCATACATAAAATAGTTTTCAAAACACATGAGCATTGTTTTGATAATCATAAAAATCATTCTGTCAATGCAATTTCTGATCTTCGTATTACTTCTAAGTTAGGTGGTACACCCCTACAAGTCTAAAACCTCATGGGATATATGGAGTCCGCCATTGACTTGGCAGGGAAGCCCCCAACCTATGTTTGACACAAGGGTTGGAGTGTCTGAGTCTAATACGCCACAGGGCACTAGACCAGCATAATATTGTATACCCGAATCGACATATCACGATTTTTGGCAATGAGTGTCTGAACTCTTGCCTTCTTTGGAGGACTACCTAACACTCTTTATGCCTAATTTTATCCATTTCTAAGCATATATCATCCTGAAATCTTAAGTCATGAAAATCTGATTTCTATGTTTGTCTAAGTTTGTTATGACATTGTCTATTTTGGTATCGTCATACCTAGACTTGAAAGTCGTAATTCTAAGCCATAATGCATTAAGCATAATTCTTTCATTAAAACTCAATTCATACCACCCAACATTTGCAATAGTATGAGATGATTGCATGTTCCAAAACATAAGTCAAAACTATGCAAGAATTCTTCAAATATATGGTGGTCATGTGCTTTTGGCAAAACCATGCACTCTTTCATTATATGTATATTCAACATTTATCAACATGCATAACCCTCTCTTTTTATTTCAAAGTCATATTCAAGTCATAGTATAAATCAAGACATTTTATATCATGCTTCTCAAGATGCATTTTAAAACAATCCATAGTATATCATGAGTAAAGGAAAGCCATAACAAGAGCGGGATTTTTCATGAGTCATGCTCTCAATTCAATTATCAATCTTTAAAACGCGTGCTTACATATGTATACAATTTCCAATCAATTGGGGGAAGTTCTAAAGACCAAAATAATACCGTCAAAATTTCTAAAACATGATTATATTCATAAATCCAAAATCCTATTCTTATAATCATGATTTCTGTGCCCATGAGATTTTAGGAAAACCCCGCGTATCTTATTTTATGACTATTGACTAAACTCATGTTTTAGGAATGCTATTGGGTGCTTCTTGTAGCCCTCCTAATAGGCATTCTAAATGTCGAAGAATTATTAAAAACCCATGGTGAAATCTTAGGATATTTGGGTTTTTTGTTTGAAACCCTAGAGAGAGTTTCTTGTAAAATTTTCAAGAAAATTTAAATAATGTGGTTACTTGGGAGAAAAATTTCATGTTTAAGATGATAAGGAGGATGAAAATTACCCAACAAACCCTTAATGAGATGAAATAAAATATAACTAGAAGACTGATTTTATGGGCCACCGCGATGAGCCACTATCGCGGTGGCTTACTAAAAAATGACGAATGGGATTCTTGGAGTCACCGCGATGCGGAGCCATCACGCTGTCCCACTGGTTGGGACCTGAAACATTAGCGCAATGCACCACAATTGTGCTAGGCTACTGGAATTTGAAAATTGTTAAATAGAGCACCTCGCGACGCGCCAGCACCAAAATGATGGTATTTTATGACTAGGACTTAAATTAGCCTTAACTTTATGCCCGGATATTGGATTTGGGCGAATCTTATATCAACGGAAAATTTGCATAGGATTAATGGCTTTTGGATCATGTACGCATAGAAATGACAATTTTTATTCTATCCCGAAATATGGGGTGTTACATTATCATATTCTACTATCCATTTTAATATATTTGTTGATTTATGCAGAGTAAAAAAGTTTTTTTAATTTTAAGACTATAAACTAAAAATATGTTGAATGCACCATAGTAACCTTTGATTAAATGATCTTAATTATGTCAAGTTTTATTTGTCAGTTGTGATAAAGTTGATGTGTCTAAAAGTACTCTCTTAAAAATGGTTTGATAACTTGCTATCTAAGGCCAAATTTAGATGTCTATTTAAATATTATGTTAAATTCAAAAGATACCATTTTATATGTTCATAATTTGATCTAGATTAATAAAAGGGAAAATGCTCAAATATGTCACTGAACTACCAGAAATGGCTTCTTTATGCCATCAGTTAAAAGCTTTTCTCGTTCATGCCATTGCCATTATAAAACCAACTCATCCATACCATTACTTATTACTGAATGTTTTTCAAGCACATCTTTGCCACGTGGCCTTTTAGTTTAGGTCCACGTCATTAATTAAAATAATAAAAGAGGCTCAAATATGCCATTGAACTATGAGAAATAGCTCATTTATTCCACAAGTTAAAACTTAGAGGCATTCATACCATCGGCATTATCGAACAAGCTCACTTAAGCCTTTACTTTTTAAGAGTGAGTTCTTAAAACAGATTTGCCACGTGGCATTTTATTAGATATCAACATCATTAATGAAAATAAATTAATATTAATTTTAAAATATCTTAAATTAGTTAGTATAAGATTATTTATCCCACCATTTATAGTATAGTAATGGGATAAGTTATCACTGTCATCTAGTTGTTTATTTAATTAACAGGAAGACTATACTCAATCTACAAAATAAATCACCTTCTGAAATTTTAGTATCAAAGCACGGTTCACGGTCCTAGGGTGTCTAGGAAGTCGTGTAGAGTAGGGTCCTAACTTCTAACATTCTACATTTAAGATCATGCCTCCCTAAAGATATAATAAGCAGAACACCTCAGAAGGGTCTCCGTCTCTTTAGGGAAAAATGCTGAAGAAGTCCCGCTAACTCATGGGATGTGGACCCGTTATAGAGGTTGTACCCTAGAGTTAGTCTAAACTAGCCCACCTCAGGCTCATCAGTCCAGTGTTAATCGTACCAAGTCTCCACAGAGAGAAGTCTAGAATGCTGAGTTCTATCAGTCTATCCACATGATTTCTCAACTAGTGGCTTATTAGTCTTGTCGATCTAGAGATATGAGTTTTTTTCCTTGTTCTTTTGAAATAACTTGGGTTGGTTAGTTAATAAGGTTGAACCCACCAAATTTATGATTACCATGCTGATAGGTCATATCCTACCAGCGGTATGAGCAATGGGAAGAGTTGAGGGGTGAGGGTGTTGCACTTGTTGTATGGGAGGAGTTTTCGAAAGCCTTCCTAGATCACTTCTTTCCTCAGGAATTGAGGAAGGCCAAGTCCAAGGAATTTGTTAATTTGAAACAAGGTAAAATGAATGTCAAAGAATATACATTGAAATTCACCTAGTTGTCCCATTATGTTTCGGAATTGGTGTGCATTATGAGGGCTCATATGAGAAAATTTGCATCGGATTTCTTGGATGATTTGGTGTTAAAATATAAGGGAGAAATGCTAGACAAGGACATGGTTATCTTGTCATGACCCGAAATGAGACCCTAGCCGCAATAAGCATCCTGAACCATGAAAGCCCGAGAGACCCCTTAGCAGGCTGTCATAATCATAATTCATATGATATAAAAGTTCGAAAGATAATTTTAAAACATGTGGATCTCGTAATCAAACTTAATACGTCATGATAGTAAATCCACTAGAAAACCTATTCCACTCAAAACAATTCTATGAAGCCTTTACTGAACTAAATATACTAGTCTGTATAAACCAGGACAAGGTCCCCATCCAGACTATAAAAAAATAAAAAGAGGCACAACGTATGGGAAAGATGCCTTTTAAAGTAAGGAAGACTCACCAACTCTTAATATCTAGAAATAATCTACTGGTTAGCTAGACCACAAGACTGTTCCTTTGAACCTGAAATATAACTGGTTAATACTTGGAGAGTATTTGTGTATAACAGTCCAAAAATAATGAATATTTCATGTAAAATAATTGAGAGCAATGTTCAAACCATTTACCATATATATATATATATATATATATATATATATAACATGGAATAATATAAAAGCTTCAATTCATACTCGTAAAACATTGACTCAACTCTTTAATTTAATTTTAAGCTATATGATATACCATATATTTCTAAAATCCCATGGGATATATGAAATTCTTCCTTAAATCGGAGGCTAATCCCCGAAGTCCAAGTTTATCGTAAGGATTGGGGTCCTACGTACAATTCTAGTTTAGCAGTTCCTCAAGGGCAAGTATACATTGCCATTGACAACCATGTCTACCGAATTGGCGAAACTCAATTTCCATCAATAAGCCCTTGCACTCAAATGCTTTCTTCGATTAACAATCTAACTCTCTTTAGGCCCAGTTTTATTTCTTTAAAACCATTCTTCATTCTCAAGATATTCATTTACTTTCATGTTGAGGGCAATTCATAATAGGTATCATCATACCTAGTCTTGTAAGCAAGATTATATCATATCAAAACCATAGCCATTCTCATTTAAAAATACAATAATGACCACCAACAGATTTATCAAATCACATGAGAGTTTTAGTTTTAAAACCATATGAAAGTTATGCAAACCCACTCTATTTGTAAAACTTTAAAACACTATGGTCAATTCTTTTATTCATCACATATACTTTTTCGTTAGGACAGATTAGCATTTAGCATAAGAAATACCCCTTTGAAAAAGTGAACGTAATAGATAAAGAGTCATATAAAACCCAAGAATTATCATCATTCATAAATCAGCCCCAACATTTGACACACGTAAATCCCATGATCAAAAGGAGACTTACAAATCTCTTATTTTAAGTTACGGGGAATCAGTTTAAAGGGGAATAGACAAAAAAGCCTCCCATTGGACTTTAAAATAACACCGCAAGAAATCATAGCTTCTGCACCGAGGAGGCTATTCTTTGCACCACGGACCCTATCGTGGACACCTGCCTCCGTGATGTAGGGCTATTGCAGAGGCTTACTGCATTTGTGTTCCATAACTTCCCTGAACCCCATCCAAATATTCCAAAATTCATTCGTGTTTTCTTTTTAACGTCTTCGAACATGATTTAAGTCAAAAATTGCTATTTAAAGCACGAGAAGATAAAAACTACCTAAAATTTGAGGGTGTTACATTATTCCCCCTTAGGATAATTAATCCTTGAATGAATGTTTAGACCACATTACGCACAATTTAAGGCATTAGATGAACTAAAATGAGTAAGATAAGGTCAATACCTTTCGTAACATCATCTGAAGTTTAAAAAAGTGATGGATATCTTGCACGTATATCGTTCTCTAATACCCATGTAGCTTCCTCTAATTTATGATTCTTCCATAACCCTTTAACAAAAGCTATATCTTTCCTTCTCAACTTTTGAACTTGCTGATCAATGATAGCTATAGTTTTTTTCTCATACTATAATGAATCCCTTACACCAATATTCTCGAGGGTCAACACCAGCGAATGATCTTCAATACATTTCTTAAGCATTGACACATGAAATACAGGATGAACTGAGGCTAAACTTGCAGGCAACTTTCACTCATAAGAAACTCAACCAACCCTTTTTGTTATCTGGTAGGGACCTATGTAGCGAGGAAAGATCATTCCTTTCTTACCAAATCTCTTGACTCTCTTCAAAAGGGATACCTTTTAAAATAACCAATTTTAAGGAATTACAAGAAATAAAATGAGTAACAGAATGTCTATACTATATTTCTCCCTCACAAGGCTCTTCATCATCTCCATGTTCACTATAAGAACTTGGGTCATTTGTCATGACCCGAACTAGGGCCTGGCCATGACGGACATCCCAAACCAAGCAGGCCTGGAACGCCCTTCTCTATTTAGTAATCATGCACAACACTCACATAATAAAGAAGATGCGGAAACATAGTCAGCTATAGAAACATGGTCAAATTCTAATATCAACATAAGTATGGAAAACTATAGTCCAACTACAGCAATAACATCTGACTCAGTCTGCGAAATCTCTACTACATGAAAATTTGATAACTGTCTGAAAACTGGACAAGGCCCCCAGCAGAACAAAACAATAATAAGGTTCATAATCTAAAAGACGGGCCTTCTGGAATAGAGAAGGCTCACCAATTGAACACTGAAACCTCTGTCTGAAGAATCTACTGCCTTTCTGGACCCCTAGATTAAGCGTCAGAACCTGGAGAGAGGGGGGATCAATACGGATGTTCTGGTAGGCAAAGTATTTCAAAATAAAACTTTTATATAGATAAAAATAGTTAGAGAGAAAATCGTGAGATACTATACATGAAATAGTTCTAAAACACATGGGCACTTTCTGGAAATCACAAATTATTCTTATCAATGCAATGTCTAATCTTTGTATAACTTCTGAGTTAGGTGGCACTCCCCTATAATTTTGATATTCCACAAACTGTATCGAATCCGCCATTGACTCAGCGAGGAAGCCCCCAACCCAAGTATGACGCTAGGGTTGGAGTTTCTGATTCTGATACGCCTTAAGACACAAGGAAAGCATAATATAATATACCTAAATTGGCAAATCATGGTTTTGGGCAACGAGTTATCTGACTCATCCCATTTTCAGGGAACGACCTAAGCTCTCTTTGTGCCTAATTTTATTCTGTTCTGAATCATGCATTAATCTAGTTTCAACATCTGAAAATTCTGACTTTCAATATATATTCTATTCTATTCTGAATTACCATGGCATAATTTGAGTTGGTGTCATCACACCTAAGACTTGGAAGTCCTATTTTTGAGCCATAATATACCATACATGATGCTTTCATGAAAACCTAATTTCGACCACCCAAACAAGCAATTAGTTTAAGAGATTTTATGTTCCAAAACACACATCAAAAATATGCAAAAACTCTTCAACAATATGGTGGTCATGTTCCTTTAGTAAAATCATGCACTCTTCCCTTATAGGAATATTTTCAAAATTTATCAACATAAACAACCCTCTCTCTTTGAAATTGAAATCATAATTCAAATATAACATCATTTAAGACATTTCATAACATGCTTTTCAAGATGCAGTGTAGAACAATTCATATCATATGGAATATAAGAAAGATCATAACAAGAGAGGGGTTCATTATAAGTCATGCTCTGAATTGAATATTCATCCTTAAACATATTCATACATATATATATATATATATATATAATTTTCCAAACAATTTGGGGGAAGGCCTAAAGGCCAAAGCAATATCGTCAAAACTTCTAAAATATGATTATATTCATAAATCCAAAACCCTTTTTCTTAAAACATGATTTCTAAGACCATGAGATTTCAAGAAAACCCCGCGTACCTCAAAATTGGGAAACAATGGGTGTTTCGTGAATCCTATGATCTAGGGATTTCGAATCTTCAATCGATTTTGAAAACCCACGGTTGAATCTTGAGTTCCTTGAAGTTCTTGTTTTAAACTCTAGAGAGGATTCTTGATGATTTTGATGAAAATAGGGTTAAGTTGCTCAAACATGCCCTAAATTCTTTGTTTGGACGGTTTTAAAGGCTAGGAAAAATTCAAAATTACCCTTAATGACTCCTAAAAGGAACTAAAAATTTGAACTTAAAAACTCAATTTTGGGTGCCACCGCGATGCGCTACAATCGCGGTGGTCCACTGGAATTCAACGAGTGGGAAATTAGGTGCCTCCGCGATGCGCCACCATCGCAGAACCCCACTGGAATTTGAAGATTGTTAATTTGACCCTCTCTGCGATGCGTTAGACACCAAAATGACGATTTTTACGATTGGAACCTTAAATTATTCATAACTTCTTCACCGAGGGTCTGTTTTGGACGAATCTTATATCGTTGGAAAGCTAATTTAGTTATCTATGTAATGAAAGGTTGAAATCTAGGATATTCCACATGAAAATTAATTTAGATCATTCTAGAAGCTAATGCTAGACTTTCCACGAATGAAATTTAGTAAAGAATACGTCGGGGTGTTACAATATCCCTCCCTTGGGATCATTCATCCCCAAATGATGATGCGGAACAAAGAAAAGCATGATTCTAAGCATACTAAAGCATAGAAATATTTAGGTAAGGGTTGTACCCTCATCTCTGCCATCTACTGGGTAAAAAGAGTGTAGGTATCTTGCTCTCATGTTGACTTCTGATTCCCAAGTAGCTTCTTCAACCTTCTGATTTCTCCACAAAACCTTAATTGTAACTATTTATTTACTTCTCAACTTCCGGACTTGACGATTAGGATTGCAATAGGTTCCTCTCCATATGATAAGGAGGTTGTCACCTTGATCTCTTCTATAGGTAATACCAAAGAATGGTCTCCAATGAATTTCTTCAACATGGATATGTGAAATACCAAATGGACAGAACCCAAACTACCATGTAATTCTAACTCATACGCAACACCACCTATTCTCCAAAAAAAGCTGGTATGGTCCTATATAGCGAGGACTCAATTTACCTTTCTTCCCGAATTGCATGACTCCCTTCATAGGAGAATCTTTTAGGAATACCCAATCACCAACCTCAAACTCTAAATCTCTTCTCCTAATATCAGCTTAAGATTTCTGATGAATCTGAGCTGTCTTAAGTCGTTCCCTAATGACTTTCACATCTTCTATCGCCTGATGAAGAATATCAGGCCCAAACATCTATGCCTCACCCACTTTATACCACCCTATTGGTGACCTATATCTTCTCCCATACAATTCTTTAAATAGTGCTATCCGAATACTGGAATGGAAACTGTTATTATAAGCAAACTCTATCAATGGAAAGTGATCTACCCAAATACCTTTGAAATTAATCACATGGGCCCTCAACATGTCCTCAAGGCTCTGAATGGTGCTCTCAGCCTGCCCATCGGTTTGAAGGTGAAATAAAGTACTTAGGTTCACTTGGGTACCTAAACCTCTCTAAAAAGATCACCAAAACTGAGAAGAAAATTGTGTACCTCGGTCAGATATGATGGACACAGGTGCACTATGCAAATAAACTATTTCTGCAATGAACAACTTGGCTTAATCCTCACCCGAATAGTTAGTCTTGACAGGCATAAAGTAAGCTAACTTGGGCAGTCTATCTACAATCACTCAAATAGAATTGTACTGGTTTTGGGACCTCGGAAGTCCTGTAATGAAGTCCATATTAATCATCTCCCACATCAACAAGGGCAAAGCTATCTCTTGGGAAGAACCACCTGGCCTCATATATTCTGCTTTAACTTATTGGCAATTCAAATACTTGGAAACAAAGTTAGCCATATCAAGCTTCATATTATTCCACCAATATATAGATTTCAGATCATGGTACATCTTAGTAAAGCCTGGGTGAATAACATATCTAGAAGTGTGAGCTTCGTCAGGGATTTTATTCCGCAAACCATCCATATCTGGTACATATAATCTACCATGGTATCTAAAAATACCATCACCAGCGATCTCAAAAGACATCACCTTCTGCTGACACACATCATTCTTAATATGCATCAAGATTGGGTCTTCGACCTACTTCTCTTTAACTTCCGTACAAAGGGGAGATGTAGCTATCTTATGAATAACCATTCCCCCATCTTCGGAATCTAAGAGTTGCACTCCTACCTCAACATGAGAAAGACTGCCCATAGACAATCTGCTGAGGGCATCGGCTACAATGTTTACCTTACCCGATGATAGTGAAGGCTCATGTCATAGTCTTTCGAAAGCTCCATCCAACGCCTTTGCCTGAGGTTTAGTTCCTTCTGCAAGAAAACATACTACAAACTCTTATAGTAAGTAAAAACATCAACATGCACCCCATAAAGATAATGCCTCCAAATTCTAAGTGCAAACACCACAGCTGCTAATTCCAAATCATGAGTGAGGTAGTTCTGCACATGCACCTTTAACTGTCTAGATGCATAAGCCACCACCTTACCATGCTACATAAGTACACACCTATGTCCCACATGGGATGCATCACAGTACACAACAAAACCCTTTGTACCTTCCGAAAGAGTCAAAACAGGAGCCGTAGTCAACTTGTCTTTCAACTTCTCAAAACTATTCTCACAAGAGTCGGACCACAAAAACTTTACCTTTTTTTGAGTCAACTTAGTAAGTGGTGCAGATATGGAGGAGAAACTCTCTACAAACCTTCTGTAATACCCTGCCAAGCATAAGAAACTTTGAATGTCATTTGGAGTCGTGGGCCTGGTCCATTTCCTTACTGCCTCAATCTTATGGGGAACAACCTTAATCCTTTCACTAGATACAATATGCCCAAAGAAAGCAATAGCATTCGGCCAGAATTCACACTTGGAGAATTTCGCATACAACTTATGATCTTTGAGGGTCTAAAGAACAGTGCAGAGGTGATTGGCATGGTCATCCTCACTTTTAGAGTAAACCAAGATGTCATCAATAAAAACTATGACAAACAGGTCTAGGAACTGACAGAAAACCCTATTCATTAGGTCCATAAAAGCTGCAGGAGCATTAGTCAACCTAAAGGACATGACCAAGAATTGATAATGACCATATCTGGTTTGAAAGTCTGTTTTAGGAATGTCTGACTCCCTAACTTTCAACTGATGATATCCCGAATGAAGGTCTATTTTAGAAAAACACTTAGCACCCTAAAGCTGATCAAAAAGGTCATCGATTCTTGGAAAAGGATATTTATTTTTCACTGTGACCTTATTCAATTGGAGGTAATCTATGCTCATACGCAGGGAACTATCTTTCTTTCACACAAAGAGTACAGGTGCACCCCAGAGCGAAACACTAGGTCTGATAAAACCTTTATCTAGGAGATCTACTAGCTATTCTTTCAACTCTTTTAGCTCTACATAAGCCAGTCTATATGGAGGAATAGAAATAGGATGGGTATCTGGAAATATATCAATGCCAAAATCTATCTCCCTATCAGTTGGAATTTCTGAGAGATCATCTGGAAAAATTTTTGGGAATTCATTTACTACAGGGACATACTGAAGGAAAAGACTTTCGGTGTTAGAATCTTTAACCCGAATAAAATGATATAAGCAACCCTTGGAGATAAGTTTTTGGGCTCTGATATAAGATATAAAGTGTCCTCTAGGTGCTAAAGAGTGCCCCTCCCACTCTATTATTGGCTCATTTGGAAAAGAAAAGGTAACCTTTCGGGTCCTACAGTCTAGTATGGCATAACACCAATGGAGCCATTCCATCCCTAGAATTGCATCAAAAGGAACCATATCAAGTTCTATAAGGTCTGCCACCGTATCCCTACTAAGAATTGACATGATACAATTTTTATACACTCCTTGCCACAACAGAATCACCCACCAAGGTGGAAACAGAGAAAGGTTCGGTAATCACTTCAGGCTCAAACCCAAAACTAACCACCACATATGGAGTCACATAGGATAAGGTAGACTCGGGATCAAGTAACAAAAAATCATCACGGGAAAAGATTTGTAATGTACCAGTGACAACATCTGGTGAGGCTTCCACCTTGTGTCGGTTGGTCAACACATATCACCGATTGCAATCGCTCCCAACAGCTGTAGTGGCACCCTTTTAGGGAGGTGGTGGTGTGGAAGAGCTTACCTGAGACTTAGCTCCACCAATATTTCTCCTAGTAGAGAGATAATCTCTCTGAAAGTGTCCCATCTGGCCACAAGAGTAACACACAAATGCGCCTAGCTTACATTTTCCCAGGTGATGCCCACCACAAGTCTCTTACTGTGGAAAAGTATGATGTTGTTGTGCCAAACTACCCTGCGACTGATTATCCCAGGATCTGGGTCCGTGACTAGTCTGAAAACTCTAGGGGCATCTATCAACTAGGGGTCTGGGCACTAGGGCGCTAGCTGCAGACTGCGCCTTGTCCAAAAACTTTTTCTTTTGCCACTTGTTACCCCAATTACCATCCTGCTGCTGACTGGGGTTCTGATCCACTGATCTGGCTTTCTTCGCCTGCATGTCCTTCTCTCTGGACTCAACTATCTTTTTTATTTCTTAACCTGCTGTATGTGGGCTGTCAGCCTAGCAAAGTCCAATTCCCTATTTAGCATTGCCCCTTGACATTCAAGCACCAAATCATCTGAAAGGCCAGAAGCAAACTTCCTCATTCGGCCCCTCATACTACTCATCATCTCAGGAGCATAACGGGCCAATTGATTAAACTTTAAAGTATACTCCTGAACTCTCATCTTACCTTGCTTAAGGTTCATGAACTCTGCTTTAGCTTCCCTCATCTCCAAAGGAAAGAATCGGTCAAGAAAAGCTTCCATAAATTTGTCTACTGTGGACTCAGCACTGTCACCTTTTGCCACTTCCCACTCATCATACCATTGGTTCGCTACATCCTTTAGTGGATAAGACGCTAGTTCGACACCTTCCACCTGATCCATATACATCACTCTAAAATTCTTCTCCATTTTATTTGTGAACTCTTGCGGATTCTCTTCTACTTTAGTGCTAGTAAACTTAAGCTGGTTCATTCTCATGAACTAACCCACCCTAGTAGCTTCATATATAACAAGTTTTGACCCAACATCTTCTGATCGTTGGGCCTTATTAGCCATCAATTTTATCAGCATATGAATAGATTTTCTGAATTCTGCAATCGAAGTATCCCTCTGAGTAGTCGGGGGACGGTTAACATTGGTTCGTGGAGCCCTAGGCAGACTAGTCGGGACTGGAGGGACTTTAGGAGTAGGGATAGGTTTTAGAGTGCGAGCTCTTTTATGTGTCCTTATCTAATGAGTAGGACGGACTTCGTCCGCTTGAGCATTAATGTTAGTGCGATGGGGAGGCATAGCTGGTTTTCTGAAAAGCAAGAGATCATTGATTAGGCGACAGATTAGACTCTGAAGCATGAGCTAAATCACATAGAAGAGAAATATCCCTAAACTCCTAGCAGGCTCCTATCTATAAGTGTGGCGTGCAAGAAATTCATAAACAAGACTTTACTCGACGTGATTTCGCAGACACCATGGTACCATGAACCGTGCTCTGATACCAAGTTTGTCACGACCCGAACTAGGGCCTGGCCGTGATGGGCATCCCGAACCATGAAGGCCTAGAATGCCCTTCTCTATCTGTTAATCATGTGCAACACTCATATAATAAAGAAGATGCGAAAACATAGTCAACTACAGAAACATGGTCAAATCCTAATATCAACATAAGTATGGAATACTGTAGTGCAACTACAGCTAAATAACATCTGACTCAGTCTGCAAAATCTCTACTACATGAAAATCTAATAACTGTCTGAAAACTGGGACAAGGCCCCCAGTAGACCAAAAAAATAATAAGGGTCATAGTCTGAAAGACAGGACTTCTAGAATAGAGAAGGCTCACCAACTAAACACTGCAAACATTGTCTAACGAATCTACTACCTATTTGGACCCCTATATTGAGCCTCAGAACCTAGAGAGAGGAGAAGGGGTCAATATAGATATATTGGTACACAAAGTATTCCAAAATAAAACTTTTATATAGATAAAATAGTTGGACAGCAAATCGTCAGATACTACACATGAAATAGTTCTAAAACACATGGGCTCTTTCTGAAAATCATAAATCATTCTTATCAATACAATGTTTGATCTTTGTATTACTTCTGAGTTAGGTGGCACTCCCCTACATTTCTAATATCCCATGGGATGTATGGAATCTACCGATGACTAGGCGGGGAAGCCCCCAACCCTAGTGTGCCGAAAGGGTTGGAGTTTCTGATTCTGATATGCCTCATGACACTATGCCAGCATAATATAATATACATGAATCGGCAAATCACGGTTTTAGGAAATGAGTTTTTTGACTCAAGCCTTCTTCGGGGAATCACCTAAGCTCTCTTTATGTCCAATTTTTTCCTGTTATGAATCATGCATTATTCCAGTTTCAACATCTGAAAATTCTAACTTTTAATATGTATTCTATTCTGTTCTGAATTACCATGGCATAATCTGAGTTGGTGTCATCACACCAAGACTTGCAAATCCTATTTTTGAGCCATAACGTACCATACATGATGCTTTCATGAAAACCCAATTCATACCACCCAAACATGCAATTAGCTTAAGAGATTTAATGTTAAGAAACACACGTCAAAACTATGCAAAAACTCTTCAACAATATAGTGGTCATGTGCCTTTAGCAAAATCATGCACTCTACCATTATAGGAATATTTTCAACGTTTATCAAAATAAACAACCTTCTCTCTTTTGAAATTGAAATCATAATTCAAATATAACACCATTAAAAACATTTCATAACATGCTTTTCAAGATGCAGTTTAGAACAATTCATATCATATGGAAGATGAGAAAGATCATAACAAGAGGGGGGTTCATTATAAGTCATGCTCTCAATTGAATATTCATACTTAAACACATTCATACACACACACACAAACACACACACACACACACACACACACACATATATATATATAAAATTTACCAAACAATTTGGGGGAAGGCCTAAGGGCCAAAATAATATCATCAAAACTTTTAAAATATGATTATATTCATAAATCCAAAGCCCTTTTTCTTAAAACATGATTTCTAAGCCCATGAGATCGTAGGAAAATCCCACGTACCTCTAAATAGGGAAACAATGAGTGTTTCTTGAAGCCTATGATATGGGGATTTCGAATGTTCAGTCAATTTTGAAAACCCACGGTTGAATCTTGAGTTCCTTGAAGTTCTTATTTCAAACTCTAGATAGGATTCTTGATGATTTTGATGAAAATAGGGTTAAGTTTCTCAAACATACCCTAAATCCTTTTTTTGGACGGTTTTAAATGTTAGGTAAAATTCAAAATTACCCTTAATGGCTCCTAAACGGAACTAGAAATTTGAACTTAAAACCTGATTTTAGGTGCCACCGCGACACCCCACAATTGTGGTGGTCCATTGGAATTTGAAGAGTGAGAAATTGGGTTCCTCCGCGATGCACCATCATTGCGGAACCTCACTGGAATTCGACGATTGTCAATTTGACCATCTCCGCGATGAGCTAGGCACTAAAATGATGATGTTTACGACTAGAACCATAAATTATTCATAACTTCTTCACCGAGGGTGCGTTTTAGACGAATCTTATATCGTTGGAAAGCTAATTTAGTCATCTACGTAATGAAAAGTTAAAATCTAGGAAATTCCACATGAAAATTAATTTATATCATTCTAGAAGCTAATGCTTAGACTTTCCATGGATGGAATTTAGCTAAGAAGACGTCGGGGTGTTACGTCATTATTCATCTCTTATTCTCATTCGGAGTAGTATCCCTTATTTTCATCCATATCTTGATTGTAGCAATATTCATAGTCCCTATAATCTCCATCTTCTTCATAGCCATAACTATCTTGACCAAAATCATAGTCTCCTATGTCGTAGTCATAATTTTTTGAGGTTATCGAAGACATGCTTCCTTATATCACCTTGTACCACCAAAATGATCCTAACCTATAATATTAGTAGTAAATATCCTCACCAACACTATTAATAATCTCACTTTTGTGATCCTCACAATTAGAGCGACGATGTTGAAAGTTTCTTATACTACAGTGGACAAGAAGTTGTCATTCTCTACTTTGCGGCCAGAGTGGATTATTATTTGCATGACTCAAGTTACAGCAAAATAAAAACTACAAAATCTCAAAAGAAATAGGACGAAGAAAGAAAATGGTCTGAAGAACTAATCACAACTATGTAGGTTGATTCTTAGTTGTTAATTAGCATTTAGAATCATAGAAAAAATGAATAAGAATAAAGAAATGAAATCAAACTTGAGTCTAAAGGGAATTAGGAATCTTTGAAATTTGTTTTTTGATCCACCAAAATAGTTTAGTCGCACCCTAATGCATGTCAAAAACTAGAGGGGCTATTTTGACCTGCTTGAGTAGGTCCAGTGCACCTCAAGGGCATACCAGGCACATAAGGCACTGGTTTAAGCTGCCTTTAGGCTATTGCAGTAGCTCCAATGCAAGTCCAAGGTAGCTTGAATGTAGGTCAGCCTCTAGCTTGCACAAATGGCTGAAAATGAACTTGTTGTGGTCCCTTTTTTGATCTTTTCTGTAGCAATATTCTTGGAATATTTGAAGATGCTAATACTAAAACTTTTACTCTCTTTGTCCTTCTATTTTGAGGATAAAAAACAATTTTTGTATGAATATTCATCATGATGATATGAATATTTTTGAGAATGCCAAGAAAATAAAATGGACACTCCACTTAAGAGATTTCTAAAGTTTGGTCTTTACCTTACTTACTCCTTAAGAATTGAATTACTATAAATTGAGGTAGCCAAATCATGACACTTTTCATCCCTTCTTCTAACTGAAACTAAATTTTTCTTCCTTTACCCTTACCTTTGAACTCCTGCTTTGAAACCTCATTTATTTTCTTCTTCAGTCGATCGTTTTAATCAATAAGGGTCTTACAAGTGGCATGATTCTCCACAACTCTTACCCTCATTCCCACTACATCTTACTCATATTTAGCCAATTCTTCCTTCAACTGTTCCTTATCATTTGTAACCTCAGCCACCTAAGTGCTTATTTCGATTACCTCTTCTTCACATTTATTCACAGCCTCCTTTAGTTTCAAGGGATAGATGCAAGGGGTGTCATCTTAATCAGAGAGTAATTATTTAGGGTGTCTTAGATGTTAAGAAGAGTGAAATGGTTATGAAGATCACTATCACTATCATCTATTAGAGTAATTAGTGAGTTAAACACTAAGACTTTACCTTCTATCATCATCATGGAAGCATCATTTTTCTTATTTTTCTTATTCTGGATCATCTCAGTTGCTAGAAGAGTGACCCTAGTAGGCTGGAAGTGCTTGGCTCATAATACTTTCTTCTTCACCTTTCTTGTTGAACCTTCTTAAACCTGGCCTTTCCCTTTCTCTTTATCAGCAGCTTGCCTAATATATTCCTTGTATTTTATCTAGTGTATCAGGAAATACTTGATTATTGGCAAAGGTTTCCACATTTTTCATAAGTGTCTATAACCCATGACTTCCTCATGGGTTTGAGAACCCTCTTGGCTATATGTTGTTCCTTCATCTTTAGTGTAAGTAGTTTATTTTGTAGCCTTTGAGAATCAAGTTTTTCTCAGTCTTACGCTTAACCTTTAACTTCCAAAATTTTTACATCATATCATAGGTTTTAAGATTACCTATGAGTTCATCGAAGGACATTATCTCTAAAATCAAGGCTTCTATAATGGCATCTACTTTGCTCTTCCACTTCTTGGGAAAATTTCTCAAAAACTTTGCCTCTTGTTTTTTTGTAGGGATAACTTCCCCAAGACAGTAAAGCTCATTGGTCATTGCAATGAACCTAGTGTGCATTTTTTGTATAGATTCTTCTTCCATGGTGAAGGTCTAGTATTGATGAGTCAACATGTATACCTTAGACTGCTTGACTTGAGTAGTTCCTGTATAAGCTATTTGAAGCTAGTCCCAGATTTCCTTTACAATCTGACAGGCTGAGATTCTATTTTACTCATCAGGACTAATGCCTCATACATGTATCTTCTTGGCTTTATAATACTTTTCTATCTTCTTCCTATCAACATCATCAAGCTCCTTCTTGGCTTTAGGAACTTCTGTGGTCAGATCACCAACTTTCACTAATCTGGTGGGAACAAAAGGACAATCCTCTATAGCATCACAGAGTTCACAATATTCAACCATGATAAAGTCATGCATCCTTGTCTTCCACTACCCATAATATTCACTATGAAATCTTGGGGTTTTGGTGGTAGACTATTCTTCTTCTAAAATTTGATGAGCAATAATTTTCTGATTAGGATCCTTCAAAGGTGTTATCCTTTATAAGGAAGCCTGGCTCTGATACCAAATTAAGCATTTGGTGTTGGTTTCTCCTTGACTCAGGAAATAGTTCTAAAAATCACACAAGAAACAAGAACTAGGAGAAAATAAAGTAATAAGTGCAGGAGTACAGAAAAGTAAAGACACAAGATTTTTACATTGAAATCCTTGGTCAAGGGAGAAGAACCATAACCTGTCTCCAGGAATTAAAGTTTCACAATATACATGCAACCTCTTGAATACAGACTACAAGGATTAACCTCTTATCCTTTGTTTAATAGAAATAAGTCTATTCTAAGGTAACCAAGCTGTAACTCTACTGCTTCCGACTCCAGCTAACTCTAACTATACTCCTCAAACTAATTCTAGCTTGGACAATCACCTAACTCTAGAGTATTTATAAAAAGGAATTCACACCACAGCACTTACTACAATCATAAACGTGCTTAGGCTAATGTTTAAGAATAGAATACAAAGACTAAACCATAACTAGGAAATAAAGATATAATTTGATGAACAATAAGTTCCCTATTATAGTTCCAGCCTTTAATAGTAGCACTGCTGTAACGCCCCAAAATCTCATCCCGAGACATCACACGGTGCTTAAGGTTACAAGTATCCCTAAGCTAACCTTTTGAGCCTGTTACTACTTCTAACACTTGATTTGGGATAAATAAGCTAAACAATGATGCCTTACTATGTAAACTATAATTCAAAATAACTAGAAATAATGTCTGGATAGCAAAAATTCTAATAGTCGAGAACACAACTTCAACTGACAATCTAGTCTAACAAAGCCTCTACTACTCAAACTGGAGAGTCATTGGGACAGACCCCCAACTAACTCGCAATGATCTGAAAGTAAAACTCAAAACACTATGAAAGAGGAAAAGATACAAATATAGGTCCTCAAACCATGAGGACTCACCAAGGACAAAGATATAGATGAGATGCTCGGAGATCACTGTCACTGTTGGGACTCAGCACCTGTACCTATATTATGAGACAATTTTGCACACAGATGTATATGTGGATCAACACTTTTGGAATGTACAGAGTATATGGGGGTGCATGCATTTACAATAAACAATATCAATACTCTTTAATAAAATTATGCATGTAAATAGGAATGACTCACATGGCTTGAATAAGTCTAAAATATAGAACTCGTAAATCATGAATAGTGAAACATGTAACACAAATCTCATGAGTCATTATACTTGAATTTAAAATCTATACTCTTCTTTTATTCTCAGTACTTGAAGGCTAAAGAAAGCTTTAGACAATACTTTCAAACTCGGGCTTTTATCTTGTGGAAAGTAAAACTTCTTTAAAACTTAGAGCTTATAGAACTTTTAGGAACTTTTAAAACTTGGGAACTCTGGAACTCTTTTAGAATCGAGAGTTTCTTTAAACCGACATAAACCATGTGAGCTACATGGAGTCCAACATCTCGCCCACGTTGGGGAGAGCTGTTCTATCCTTGCCATCAGAGTATAACCTCATTTTTAGTGATCACTATCTCGACCTTGGGACCATAAATCTCGAACCTACTGTGGCACGTAGTTCTGGGGTATGAGACCTTGGAATCATACTCAACTCGGAGCTAAATACTACTCCTATACAAAGCTCATAACTCTTTAGGAAATCCACCTCAAAATAACTCAAGGATCTATAATAAAGACCAAAACATATTTCTATTTGCTTTAAATCATACTCAATGTGGTATTATGACCAATAGGCCAAAATTTTCTCAATAATCTCAAAGTAATCAATTCATGGGTGCTTATGGCACAAAAGTTCATAAACTATCAAATCTCAATTAGTGATTAAGGACCCATAATTCAATCTCAAGTTATGACTCATAAAAATGCATACAAGGTGTCATAAAGATTCATAAATCATATAGACATCTAGAATTTTTAGCATTTTGCCTCAAAAATCTCAACATACTTATGTATTTTAATTTCTAGAACATTGGAACTATTAAAATCTCAAGGAATAACAACATAGGGTATAAACCCATACTTCAATTTCATAAGAAAGTAAAGAAAATCATATATTCACATAATTAGAACAGCTTTTGGGAACAAGGACGAAACAAGTGTCTCTGTTCAAACCCCACATACCTTAGATTATGACTTGTAGGTGAAAAACTTGTATGAGACTCTTTCTGAAACTCTTGAGTGAGGGTTCTTGAAGCCTTTGACTTGGGAACCTTGATTCTTACCTCAATTCATAGAAACTATGGTTGAATCTTAAGGTTATTGGAGAAAGATTTGGATTTGCTCTTGAGCATTAATCTTGAGAGAAAACCCTAATATTTGGATGTTATGGAAGAATATAATGTTTATGCCTTGAATCTAAATTTAGATATGGAAAGGGTTGAAAAAGATCAAAATGACCTTTTAAAAATGACTTAGTATTACTAAACGGGATTTGCGATGGTGGGTGCGATGGTCCGTCGAGGGCCCGATGGCACTAAACGGGATTTTTGATGGTGGGTGCGATGGTCCGTCGAGGGCCCAACGGTCTGTCGGTCCTAACAGTCGCACCTAAGCCAGAACTCATTTCACTATCTCATCCGCAATTATGGGTGTGATGGTCCATCGAGGTCTCAATAGTCCATTGACCTTACCATCGCGCTTAACCAGAATGGGGTCTCACTGCCTTCTCTACGATGGTTTGGGCGATGGTCTGTTGCAAGCTCGACGGTCCATTGGCCCTCTCTGTCGTACCTGGGTGATTTTACTGCTTTCTATAAAATGGCCATATATTTCTCTTTCGATGTCAGATTTTGATGAAATGGGTATCTTTGGAAAGATAATTCAATTTTCCACACGATAAAAAGTCATTTTTAGGAAAATTCAAAAAGGTGTAAGAAAATAATAACTTTGGAAGTCACTTCTTAATCTTTTAGGGCCAAAATTACGCTTTATTTGACATGCTCTAAAGGCTCATACTACGAGGGAACTTTGCAGGGTCTTACAATATCTCCCTCTTGGAAACATTCATCCTCGAATGTCGCTAGTTAGGCTAAGAGCACAGAGAAAATTGAGTGCACATAGCTGAAGCAATTTTCTAAGCAGGTTCCATATATGTCTAAACTCTTGAATACTTCTAAAATTACAAGAACTCGTGTAAGAATAGATACATAGCTGAACTTTAGATTAGAAGGGCTGAATTAAGGAAGAATAATACCTTTGGCTTGATCTGAACTCGCGGAGAAGAGGTGCGGGTACTTGGATTGCATGTCTGCTTTTACCTCCCAAGTAGCGCCCTCAACTGACTGGTTCTGCCATAAAGCTTTAACCAAGGAAACCTCTTTGTTCCTCAGTCCACGAATCTGGAAAATCTAGTATCTCAATAGGAATGTCATCAAATGAAAGACTGTTCTGAATATCAGCACTCTCTGAAGGAACCACTATAACGGAGTCACCAATATGCTTCTTAAGGATGGAGACATGAAAAATAGGATGGATGGTTGACAATTTTGTGGGCAACTTAATCTCATAGGCTACTTTCCCAACACGACTCAAAACTCTATAAGGGCCAACATAACGGGGACTAAGCTTCCCTTTTCTGCCAAACCTCTTCACCCCTTTCATAGGTGAAATCTTCAAGTACACCAAGTCACCCATCTCAAATTCAAGATCTCTTCTCCTCACATCGGCGTATGACCTTTGACGACTCTGAGCTGTCTTCAACCTTTGTCTAATCAACTTGACATTTTCCATAGCCTTAAATACTGCATTAGGTCTAATCAAAGTAGCTTCACCCACTTTAAACCAACCTATGGGTGATCTACATCTCCTTTCATACAAGGCCTTAAATGGTGCCATCCTGATGCTAGCAAGGTAGCTGTTATTATAGGCAAACTCAATCAATGGTAAGTGCTCATCCCAACTACCTTAGAAGTCAAAAACACATGCCCTCAACATATTATCCAGAGTCTAGATGGTCCTCTCATCTTGACCATCTGTCTGTGGAAGAAAAGCAGAACTCGGGTGAACTCGGGTACCAAGAACCTTCTGAAAAGTTCTCCAAAACTGCAAAGTAAACTGAGTGCCCCTATCCAAAATGACAGACAAAGGGGCTCCATGCAACCTAACTAACTCCCAGATATACAATCTAGGATAATTCTCAACTGTATAAGATGTATGCATTGGCAGAAAATGCATGAACTTAGTCAACCTGTCTACAACAACCCAAATAGAATCATGAAGATGACTCAAAAGAGGTAAACCAGTCACGAAATCCATATTCACCTCTTCCTACTTCCAAGTGGGTATGTCAAACTCTTGCATCACACCACCAAGTCTTTGGTACTATACCTTAACCTGTTGGAACGTTTCACACTTTGCTACAAACTTAGCTATATCCTTCTTCATACCACTCCACCAATAGATTTCCCACAAGTTGCAGTACATCTTGGTAGCACCAGGATGAATAGAATACCGTGCACCATGCGCCTCAGCCATAATCCTCTACCTCAGATCATCAAAACACGGAACACACAATCTACCCTACAATCTCAACACATCATCTCCCCCGTGGGAGAAAACCTCTACCTTTTGGTCCTTAACTGACTCCTTCAGTCTGACCAAACTAGGATCCCTGTCTTGCTTTTCTTTTACTTTCGAAACTAAAGAGGATTCAGAACTACTCTACACCAAGATACTCCCCCAAGCGGAATCAAGCAACCTAACACCCAGTCTAGCCAAATGATGCACATCATGAGCTAACTCTTTCTTACCTTCTTCTACATGAGTGACACTACCCTTAGACAACCTGCTAAGGGCATCTGGCATTACATTGGCCTTGCCTGAATGATATAGCATACTCATATCATAATCCTTTAGCAACTCTAACCACCTCCTCTATCTAAGATTCAACTTCCTCTGAGTAAACCCATACTGCAGGCTCTTATGATCAATAAACACATCAACATGAACACCATACAAACAGTGTCTCCATATTTTCAAAGCAAAGACCACAACAGCTAACTCAAGATCATGGGTTTGGTAATTCTTTTCATGCAGCTTCAACTATCTAGAGGCATAGGCTATACCTTACCTCTCTGCATCAACACACAACCCAAACCAACTCTAGAGGTATCACAATACACCACAAAACCATATGTACCATCAAGCAATGTCGACACAGGGCTGAGGTAAGTTGAGTATTCAACTCCTAAAAACATTTCTCACAGGAATTTAACCAAAGGAACTTAACTTTCTTTTGGGTCAACCGGGTCATGGGGGATGCAATAGAAGAGAAACCTTTAACAAAACAGCGGGAATAGCCAGCTAAACCCAAGAAACTCCTAATTTCAAATAAAGAGATAGTTTTTGGCTAATTTCTTACAGATTCTATCTTCTGGGGATCAACTCTAATGTCTTTGGCTGAAATAATATGACCCGAAAAGGCTACTGACCTTGTCTAAAATTCACACATGCTGAATTTGGGGAACAACTGATGATCTCTAAGAGTTTGCAGGATGATTCTAAGATAATCTGCATGGTCATTCTTAGTATGAGACTACACAAGGATATCATCTATGAACACAATGACAAACATATTGAGATACTGTCTAAACACTCAATTTATGAGGTCCATAAAAGCTGCTGGAGCATTGGTTAGCCCAAAAGACATGACTAGAAACTCAAAGTAACCATAATGGGTTTGGAAAGCTATCTTTGGAATATCATACTCCCTTACTTTAAGTTGATGATAGTTGGATCTAAGGTCGATCTTGGCAAAATAACTTACACCTTCCAATTGATCAAACAGGTCATTAATTCTCAGAAGAGAGTACTTATTCCTAATTGTGATCTTGTTAAGCTGGTGATAGTCAATGCACATACGAAAAGAACAATCTTTATTTCATACAAACAAGATGGGTGCACCCCAAGGAGAGACACTGGGCCTTATGAAACCTTTATCTAAAATATCTTTGAGTTGCTCTTTCAGCTCCTTAAGATCTACAGGTACCATACGGTAGGGAGGAATAGAAATAGATTGAGTGTCGAGAAGAAGGTCAATCCCAAATTCTATCTCTCTTTCGAGAGGTACCCCTGGGAGATCTTCTGGAAAAATATTAGAAACTCATTAATAATGTTGACTGACTGAATAGTTGGAGCCTTAAACTTAGTGTATTTAACTCTAACTAGGTAATAGATGCAACCTTTGGATATTATCTTTTTGGCTTAGAGATAGGAGATAAAATGACTCTTAGGAGATACTGTACTCCCGAACCACTTAAAAAATGGTTCATCAGGAAACTAAAACTTAACCACACAGGTACGATAGTCTATAGATGCATAACTAGAGTGAAGCCAATCCATACCCAGGATAAGGTCAAAATCTACCATGTCCAACTCTATCAAATTAGCAAGCATGACTCTATGAAGAACAGTAACAAAAAAATTTCTATACACTTTCTTAGCAACACTGACTCCCCAACTGGAGTAGAAACTAAGAAAGACTCAGGAATATTTTTGGGACTCATTTCAAATTCACAGCTACAATTAGGGACATAGAAGAGAAACTTAACCTGGGGTCCAACAACATATAAACATTAAAGTGGAATATGCAGAGCATACCAGTGACAACATCAGGAGAGTCCTCCTGCTCCTGATGGGATGGTAGAGCATAGAATCTATTCTGGTGCTAACCGCCAACAGTGCTAGATGAAGCACCCTGAGCAGGGGTGGGATGGGCTACAGAAGATAGTGCACTAGTAGTCTATGTCTGAGGTCAGGTGTCTCTATTCCCTTGCCTGGCATGTGGACATAGGGTATAATTCCATACTTCAATTTCATAAGAAAACATAGATAATCATATATTCTCATAATTAGAACAACTTTTGGGCACAAGGATAAAACAAGTGTCCTTGTTCAAACCCCACATAACTTAGATTATGACTTGTAGGTGAACAACTTTCTTGGTACTCTTTTTGGAACTCTTGAGTGAGGGTTCTTGAAGCCTTTGACTTGGGAATCTTGATTCTTAACTCAATTCATATAAACTATGGTTGAATCTTAAGGTTCTTGGAGAAAGATTTGGATTTGCTCTTGAGGGTTAATCTTGAGAGAAAAGCCTAATTTTTTTATGTTATGGAAGAATATAATGTTTATGCCTTGAATCTGATATATTTAGATGTGAAAAGGGTGGAAAAGAACCAAAATCCTATTTTAATAATGACTTAGAATTATTGAACGGGATCTGTAATGGTGGGTGCGATGGTTCATCGAGTGCCCGATGGTTCGTCGGTCCTGATCGTCGCACCTAGGCCAGAACTCATTTCACTGTCTGGTCTGCGATGATGGGTGGGATGGTCCATCGAGGTCTCGATGGTCCATTGAACTTACTGTCGCACTTAGCCAGAATAGGATCTCACTACCTCCTATGCAATAGTTTGGGAGATGGTCCATCACAAGCTCGACGGTCCATCGGCCCTCTCCGTTGCACTTGGGTGATTTTACTACTTTCTATAAAATGTCCATATCTTTCTCTTTGATATCGGATTTTGACGAAATGGATATCGTTGTAAAGATAATTCAATTTTTCACACAATAAAAAGTCAATTTATGGAAAATTCAACAAAGTTTAAGCGTTTAATCCCTTTGAAAATCACTCCTTAATATTTTAGGGCTAGAATTACACTTTACTTGACATGCTCTAAAGGTTCAGACTATGAGGGAACTTTGCGGGGTCTTACAACTGGGACACTTCAGAAATTCTTTAACTATGAGTCTTTGGAAGTGTTAGATTTATTGTTGACGAAGAGGATCATTTTATGTTTTGACACAAGAAAACCTAGAAGCAGTCTCATTGGTTGAGGTAAAAAGGTGGCAGTAACTTTTCACCAACTTTTGTACTATGTTTCCACTAGACTGTTGACTATGAGAGCGATAGGTGATCCCAACCTGTTCCCTAATGATTAGTGGCATTTGTCATCATAAAAAAAGCTTCATGGAATAGGTCCAAAAGTATGAACTTGTCATTCAACAAAAATAATGACTTAACTACATAAATTCATTCCCTTTAAAAGTAATTCTTTATTGGAGATGAATTTTCAGAAGATTACCATTGATGATATGATTATAATTTATGGTAATATTAATAGAATCCCTATTTTTTTGTTATGCTACAAATGAGACTCTTAAACATGTTTTTGTTGAGGCTGCTGCTTAACATCTATTGAAATACTTTTCTAGTTAGGAATTACACATAACTCTTGCAACCTATAAGAACCATCAGAACAGAACCTAAGGTAACATAAGAGACAATAACATTATGCATAAATTCAACCTTCAGATTTTTCTAATAATTACATTAATTTAGAGATATGAAAATCAAGGCATCATAGTGAATATGGAGCTCAAAAAGTGTTCTACACAAGGAAAACGAAAAATTGTATTCTCTATAAAACATCTCGGTTGCTTTGAGTACTGGCTGGCCACAATTCTATGAAATATTGAAAAGACTCAGGCCTATTGTCATTTGTCATCAAATGCAATGGTTGTCAAGAGTAGGAAGTGGAGGGGTTGAGTAGAATGTTTCTGGAAAGCTATTTATGGTTTTCTCTATTCCTGTTAATTTCCATATCAATAATTATTTTGAAGCCATGTCTGCTAAGTATTGAATTGATTGGTGCAAAAATTCACAATATCAAAAATGTAGATGTGGATCTAAACTCGATGATTATTACTAAAGTGATCAAGAAATAGAGTACGGGAAACGTCATGCTCAACAAGACAATATACTATATTCTTAACAGTATCAAGGTCAAATATATCCAAGTGCAACATTGTTAAATTGAGGGTAATCAGGTAACAGACCTCTTTTCTAAACTTGTGGCATCTAGTTGAAATGAGACCACTACTCTTTTTAACAACTTATGAAAGAATTGAAAGGCTATTTTTATCTTGATAAAAGTCAATTACATAGCATTAAAATAAGATACGACAAAGATAATTTTCTTGTAAGTTAGTAACTCTAGATGTCTGACAGGAAGACAACCAAGTATAGGCTTATCTCTTACTCGAAGAAATATTACCTAATTTTCTCTTTGGTTAAGAGTTAAGGTTAATGTCTTGCTTGTTTGACATTATTAGTTCAGTTATATAATCATGGTAAGGGTCTAATCCTAACGCCCTTCCCCCCCAAATAAAAATGTAATGACCTGATGGCTTAAATAAAAATAGGTATGGACCTTTTTTTTGGGCCTAGGACCTATTTGTACGCACATATTATATAAGTGTAACTAGTGGGTCGATTTTGATCATTTAGAAATTATGTCATTCTCCATATTGTACTCTTCTCCTTTAATAATAAAATTCCTCTACCTCTGACTGTGATTTTTCTCATAAGGATTTCCACATAAATCTATGTGTTTCTCTTGTTTTTCTTTTACTTGTAGTTTGCTTGTTCTGACTGAATTATAAAAAACTAGTGTCAAATCCTATTTCGATTGTTTTCTTAGGGATGGCAATCGTGAAGTATGATATTAAGCTGTTGGATCACAATACCAAAATTTTATTATGGTAGGTTAAGCTGTGGGTTGATCTCACACAGATGGATTTGGATGATGCTATATTAGTGTTTGATAAGATACCCTTATCATGGATAGACGAGGACAAATGATGTAAGGATTGGAAGGCTCTATCATAGATCCATCTTTATTTATCCAATCTGATTCTATAAGATGATTTAAAGAAGACCACTGCCGCTGCATTGTAGTTGAAACTGGAATTGTTATGTATGACAAAGAGCCTAAAAAGTAAGTTGCAACTCAATCAACGTCTTTATTCCCATTGCATGTTGAGGGTACATCCTTGGAGGATCACCTACCAGTCTTTAAGGAAATTGTCTCTGATTTAGAGACTCTAGAGGTTAAGTATGATGAGAAAGATTTAGGGTTGATTTTTTTTATGTTCGCTACCTATATCATACACGACCTTTAGGGATATGATGTTACATAATCGTGATACCCTGGCCATAGATGAAGTTTATGATGCATTGTTCTCTAAGGAGAAGATAAAGCATCTTCTGAATGGGTCGGAGACTCAAGGAGATAGCCTAATTGTTTGCGGAAGGATTTGTGATAGGAATTTTAGAGGTGATGATAGGTTTAGGTCAAAATCCAAAAATAGAAACAAAACCTTTAATTATTGCTAGAAGAAGGGCCATATCAAATCTGAATGTTATTAGTTACTGAATTGAGAGAAAATAGAAGCTCTAAATTTGAAGGGAAACCAACCAGAGAAGTCCAGTGAAGCCAGTTTTATTAAAGATGGTAGTAGTAATGGACTCTTGGTATTTTTTGATGGTAACTCCAAATGTTGTGAGAATTGGATTCTTGATTCAACTTGCATATTTTATATGTGTCATAATTGGGATTGGCTTACAACATATGACACAGTCTCTAAAGGTGTTGTGTTGATGGGAAATAACATACAGTGTAAGATAGCTAGTACTGGAACAATTAGAATTAAGATGTTTGATAGGGTTGTGAGAACACTTGGTGTTGTGGGTTATGTCCTAACCCTTAAGAGAAATATTATTTCATTGAGTACCCTTGATTCAAACGGCTATAGGTACACTGGTGAAGGTGGAGTCTTGAAGGTTACTAAAGGTGCTCTTGTTGTAATGAAGGGACAAAGAAAGACTAAAAATTTATGCATACTGCATGGCTCTACTATTGTAGGTGATGCAGTTGTTTATACCTCATCTCTACTAGAAAGTGGCATTGCTAAACTTTTGCATATGCTCCTAGGGCATATGAGTGAAAATGGGATGGCTAAATTAAGCAAGAGAGGACTTCTTGATTGCGAGAGTATTACCAAATTAGAGTTATGTGAACACTTAATTTTGGGAAGCAGAAAAGAGTTAGATTCACTAAAGGCATTTACTCAACTAAAGGCACACTTGATTACATTCATTCTGATCTCTAGGATTCTTCTAGAGTACCTTTTAGAGGAAGTGCTAATTACTTATTGACTATTATTGATGACTATTCCAAAAAATTTTGGGCGCTCTTCTTGAAGCAAAAGAATAATGTGTTTCCTACTTTAAAGGTGTGGAAGACTATGATTGAAAAGGAAACATCAGGCCAAACGCCTTCGAACTGATAATGGTTAGAGTTTTTTTCAAATAAATTCAATGCTTTGTGCAAGTAAGATGGAAGTGTGAGACACTTGACAGTTCATTATACTCTGCAATAGAATAGTGTGGCCGAATAAATAAATAGGACTATAATAGAGAAGGTGCGTTGTATGCTCTCTAATGTTGGTTTACCCTAGTCTTTTTGGGTCGAAGCTGGTTCCACAACTTGTCTTCTTATTTACCGCTCTCTGTCAGTTGCAGTTGATAAAAAGACTCCACAAGAGGTATGGTATGGTACTCATGCTAGTTATTCTTATTTGAGGATATTTAGATGTCCTGAATATGCTCATATTGATAATAGAAAGATGGAACCTAGATCTGTTAAGTTCTTATTTATGGATCATAAACATGGTGTTAAAGGATATAAGCTTTCGTGTCCAGAAAGTAAAAAGGTTATAATTATAATAAATGTTATGTTTGATGAAACTGCCATGCTTCGGGCTCATTCTGAATCTAGTGCTTCGACCCCAGATAAGCCTAGTGACATGAATAAGAAAAATTAAAGCACCTATATTAAATTATAGATTGGAGCAGAGTCTACATCAGTGCCTACTTTTTCATCTAGAATGGAGATACAGAGTGATACTAGTTCTTCTTCATCACCAGTGATGCCACAATATTCTATTGCTAAAAAAAGATATAGAAGAGATATTAGACTTGCTCAAAAGTATGCTAAAGCTGATTTGGTTTCTTATACATTAAATGTGGAAGAAGGTATTGATTACGGTAAAGATCTTTCTTCTTACTCAGAGGAAGTTAGTTTTGATTATTTCGGCCGATAGATGATTGCTATGCCAGAGGAGATGAAATAACTTCATAAGAATGGAACATGGGATCTGGTGAGATTGCCTAAAGATAAGAAAGTTGTCTGTTGAATGTGGGTATTTAAAAAGAAAGAAGGAACATCGGGATTTCAAGATGCTAGGTATAAAGCAAAACTATATGCTAAAGCTACAACTATATGCTAAAGCTACAATAAGGTTCCAAGTGTTGACTTTACATATGTGATTTCTCGAGTTGTAAAGTATAGTTCAATTTGAGCCTAGCTAGGTATTGTTTCCATGCATAATCTTGAGCTTTAGAAGTTAGATATCAAAACTGCATTCTTACATGGAGAACTTGAGGACATCTATATGCAGCAACCAAAGGGTTTTTTAGTTTCAAGAAAGGAGGACTATGTATGCTAGCTGAAAAAGTATCTTTATGTCATAAAGCAATCGCTAGGAAGTGGTATATGAGGCTTGACTCTTTGATTACTTCTCATATGTTTTGGAGGAGGAGTTATAATAGTCGTGTCTACTTTAAAAAGGTAAGTGATGGTCCATTTGTGTATCCTCTCTTGTATGTTAATGATATATTGATTGCAAAAAAGTATATGAGAGAGATAATAAAAGTCAAAGCCCAGCTCAACAAGGAGTTTGATATGAAGAATCTAGGAGCAGAAAAGAAGATTCTTTGAATTGAAATTCTGAGGGATAGGGAGAAATGTAAGTTATACTTAAGTCAGAAAAGGTATATTAAGAAAGTGCTTCACATGTTCAATTTGGAAAATGCCAAACCTGTCAGTACTCCATTGCCAGCTTACTTCAAACTCTCGAATACTTTTTCTCCATAGAGAGATGATGAGCATGACTATATGTCTCGAGTTCAATACTCTAGTGCCGTCGAGTCTCTTATGTATGCGATTATATATTTCCAACAAGATTTATCATATGTTGTCAGTGCAGTTAGTAGATACATGGTATATCTTAGCAAAGAACATTGGAAAGTAGTTCAATGGACTCAGATACTTGCATGGATCTGCTGATGTTTATTTGCAGTTTGGGCGAAATAAAGTGTAACACCCCAATTTTCTGAATCGGAATGCTACACGATGCTTCTGACCTCGAGGGACCACAAGCTAGCCCATGACTGATATCTATACCTATACAGTGCATATATAACGTAATAATGCGGAAAACATGAACATGTAGGCCATAAGGTTCAACTAAATAAAGATCTGTCAAGACACAATATCCATATGGGTGAAAGATACCTAAAACAACTAAAAACTAAATCAAATCTGAACTAAATCTGAATACTGAATCTGAAAGCCTCTAAGTACTGTCTGAATAAGGAGTTGAAGGAATATGTCTCCAACTAACTCCATCTAGGAAAACTGAGCTGAAATAATAAATAAAATAAAATAATATCGCCCTCAAATGGATGAGGACTCACTGTAACTCTACTGCTGGATGCTACTGCTGATCTGGAGCTCGTGTCTCTGAGCCTATGGTGTAATATAAAAGAAAGCACCATAGCACAAATGCGTCAGTACAATTGGAGTACTAAGTATACGAGTGAGGCAGGCTAATGCAAAAGGGTTTACATGCATGAACAATGCTAACTGATTAACTGATATGAATGTGAGAGTGTAAACATACATACATAGTAACTAAGATTGTGAGTACGTGATAGCTAGATCTGTATGCTAATCCATGGTTTACTAATAACTGACATGGCTAAAACTGTAGTTCTGATAACATGGACTACTGTATCTGACAGTCTTAAATCTAATAGAACTATCTGAGTTCTGCACTATAATTGAATTTGACTGTATCTGACAGTCCTAGTATATTGATATCTGAAGAACTATTTGAGTTCTTTTACTGAGACTAAGTCTGAAACTGTGGGGAGGTAGTTGTTTAACCAACATACCCCATATATGCCATTATGGCTAAGATGGGGTCCAATCTTTGTGCTGACTGAAAGGGTATCAATACCGTGCCACTAGTAAGGAAAACATGTGAGCAACCCTCACATAACAGGTAACTCTAGTGAGAACGGTGGGAACCCTCATATAATAGGTTAAGTCACTTTATCTACCCTCGTATAACAGGATGCGATGTCTCAACCTATGCTGGCTACATAGTTCTGGAATGTAAGGATGACCGCTAAGAATCACACCCTCATATACAAGTGAGTTCCTATCCTTGGGTTTACTCGGTGCTAACTCCTACTCCCATCTAATGAGACTGAACATGATTTAACTGACTGTACATAAGTGGAACTTACTGAATTCCATTAACTGATGGAGTAGTACTATTATCTGAGAGTTAACTGAGATCATGAGATTTATGAGGTTTCCTGAGTCACATGACTGACTGAGTTCTATATATTATAGCTTGACTGAGATTATCGTGACAACATGACTTGGCTCAACCCACACAACTATGATTTTTGGGTACGAATACCCCCAGGACTCGATAGAAGAAAACTGACACACATGACATGACTTGATCACAAGATTTGAGTCCACAATTCATAATATCATAAGTTGGGGATATCATATTTCATATAGTTATTGAACATCTTAAACATTGTAGGGAATGCATGGATATATTTCGTGTATATATTGTATATCTCTATTATCTTGCATGCTTCATACCACCACAATAGCAACACATGAAAACATTGGAATTTATATTGAATTATATATCTAACATGAACTTGTCATTTATACATCATAGAACCATACATACATGAATTTCTAGCATCCTAAGCATTTTATCAAACACCTTGCATGTATTCTTTAAGGCATAGGTGGGTTTCATACTTGCAACATATTAAACCACCTATAGTTCATGGTTTTCAATTAACAAACATACATATTCCATGAGAACACCTTTAGACATCACATTGAAACTTAAACAATAATCATCAACATGTACATACTCATATCACCACAAAAAGTTTACAAAATAATATTTAAAACATGGTTTTTGATCTCAATGAACGGATTGGATCCATACATGAACACTATGCATACCTTAGTGATTGAATCTTGAAAGAGATCTAATGTTTCTGAAGGTTCTTGAAGAATTCCTTAGGCTTGCTCTTGAGGAGATGATCTTGAAAGAAAATCCTAATCTTGTATTTGAGAGTGTAAGAGAGGGTTTTTAAGATGCTTAACTGAAGAAAAATGGGAAAAATTACGCCTCTTTAGGGTTATAAGTCATGAAAGGTGAAGGAAATTACCAAAATACCCTTTGAAATAAATTCCCAGTTGCTGAAAATCATAGCTGACGACATTTGTGATAACGCGTCAAAAATATGGTAAGCCATCAAAATTGTCGTCACACATGAGCTGGAATTGATGGTTTTTGCCTAAGTCTAACGACCTTCGTGGTAGGGCATCACAAATGTGGTAAGCTACCCCGAATGTCATCACACAGGAGCTGGATTCTTCCTAAGGATGCTGACCTTCATGATAGGGCATCACAAATGTGGTAAGCTACCACGAATTTCATCACTTAGGAGCTGGTTCTACCTAAGGCTGACGATCTTTGTGGTAGGGCGTCAAAAATGTGGTAAGCTACCACGAATGTCGTCACACTATTTCTAGCCTAACATGCTGGAGTAAAATAGGAATAACTCTTTGCTCCGATATCAGATTTAGGAAAAATTGGTATCTTTGGAAATATAATTCAATTATCTATCTGTTGATAGGTCATGACCTCAAAAATTCCAAGTATAATCAGAGATATGCTCATTTGAAGTTAACTATACCAATATCCTTCTCAAGAATTCAATCGGTAAGGAATGTTTTGATTCGTCTGATAGCTGGGAGTTATTTGAAGCCTTAATATACATATAACTTGGTTATAAAACTATAAAATAACCATGATGTACTATGCATGAGCTTGTTAAATGGCTCTAATATTGGTTTGGATTTTTCGGGGTATTACATAAAGATTGAGTAATCAAATATGTTAATTCTGATTTTGCAGGAGACCATGATAAAAAGAGGTCCCTTACAAAGCTATGTTTTAACCATTGGTGGTTTTCCTATCATTTGAAAAGCTACCTTAATGACTACGGTTGCTTGTCAACTACTGAGGTAGAGAACTTGGCTATTATAGAGGCTTTCAAGGAAGCTATTTTGTTGAAGGATCTATTTGGTGAACTTAGCAAAGACTTACAGATTACTACAGTATTTTGCAACAGTCAGAGTGTTTTCTTTTTTATGAAAGATAAGGTGTTTCACGAGAGGACAAAGCATATCACGTTTCATATCATTTTGTGCATAAAAGTATTGATCGTGGTGATATTGTGGTAAGAAATTTTAGTACCCATGATAATCTTGCTGATATGATGAACAAGACACTACCAAGTGCCAAGTTTGAGCATTGTTTGGACTTGATTGGTGTTAGCTGTTAAGATGTGCTCTTAGGATCTTTTGTGAAAGAGGTAGAGAGTTTATCTTGAAATAGATTTGAGTTTTGAATTAAAATTCATGTCAAGGTAGAGATTGTTAGTGTTTTGACCCAGATTTTGTTGATCTGGCCCTGAAAGTTCGCAGTGCTACCCATGTTTGTGATTTTCAATAGTGTCTGTGGTGGTAGCCCCTGCAGTATGGACCTATATATTTTTGGGCCTAGAACCTATTTGTACATACATATTATATAAGTGCATTTAGTTGATCGATTTTGATCATTCAGAAATTACGTCATTCTCCACATTGTACTCCTCTCCTATTATAGGCCCGTGTTTTTTTCAGTAAAGGTTTGCACATAAATCTGTTTCTTGTTCTTTTTTTCCTTTTACTTGTTTTTTTCTTATTCTGCTCGAATCATAACACTCTAGCTGGAGAGGAACTTGAGATGAAGAGTTCCCTTATTAATGATAAGTCATCTAAATGTTTGTAAAAGAACAGTTGTATTTAATAAGAAAAAATACAAAATGATAATTTTTCTCACACTTTTCTATATTGGACAATTTCTTGTATTATATTGGACAAGTAAAGATAGATGATGAGAGTTATCATATTCTTCTATCCATTTAAATTTATTTGTTGATTTACGTATAGTCAATGAAGATTTTTGAATATTATGACTATAAACTAAAAATATGTTAAATGTCTCAACCTTAAATTAAATGATCTTTATTAGGTAACGTGTTTATTTGTCAGTTGCAATTATGTTGATGTGTCTAAAAGTACTTTCTTAAAAATGGTTTGATTACTTGCTAGCTAAGGCCAGATTTAAATGCCAATTTATATATTATCTTAAATACCAAAGATACGATTTTATATATTCATAATCTGATATTGATTAATAAAATATAATTTAAAAAATTTCATTATTGATTTTATCCAAAAGAAACTAATCTAAGTTAATCTTGACAATAGAAGAAGGTTTCACATAACACAATCTCACAAAATCTTTCATCATTATTTTAAATTAGGTCAGAAAATGATTAACATTAATTATGTCCGGCATCGTTAATTTTTCATGGTTACTCAAGAATAGATTGAAGATTAAATCTAATCATGGTTACTAGAAAAAACATGAAATATTAATATTTTACTTAGGTTTTATTTCAAAGAAACTGAACACTAAATTAATCTCGGAAAAAGGAAAAGATATCATTTTACAAAAATGTTCCCTCTTAGTCCTCAATTAGGCTATCCTAATCCTCAATTTCTAAATATATTGCATGATTTTTCCCTTTAAGTTGGTACCTGTAACACCCCGCATTTTCAAACTACAAATAAAACTATTGTTCCTACGTGTCTAAGCTCTAATAAAAATTATTTCTAAGTAAGAATAAGTGTCATGACCTATATCCTTGTGTTTTAAGTGCTTTCGAGGTGAAAAATCTTCATAGGCAACACTTAGACACAGGTTGAACTAAGAGCCTTTGATTCAGCCAAATCTTTATTTTCGATGTTACAAGGGTCTATTTTGAACGTGTATAAGTTTTGATACACGTAGAATTTTCCAGCTAAATACCCAACAAAATATAGATAATTAAGTCAGCTTTCCAACGATACTAATTTTGCTTAATCTGATACCCGAGAAAAAAGCTATGATTATTTTAGTCTGAACCAATAGCTGCAAGTGATAGGCATACGACGCATGATCCATTTTGGTGCTCTAGAGCAAACGACGCACACTCTATTTCACCCCTTATTTTCCAGCTTCTGAATCCACGCACTTAGGGGAAATTAGGTCATTTATCTCACCTTAAAACCATTCAAAACTCAAGATTTAAACCCCCAAATAGCATTTGTTACATCATTAGTCTCTTTTCCTCTTAAAGAAAACCCTAAGCCTCTAAAGATCAAGAATCAAGCTCCTAAGTCAAGAATTCCAAGAAATGAGTCAAGATTCGAGTTCTATTATTCAAACTAAGTAATCTAAGGTATGTGGGACTATCCTAAACCCCATAGGAATGGATTTTTGGATTTCAAATTTTTTGTAAAGGATATATATACGTATATACAAAATTGTTTTAATATCATTGATAAACTTGTGTTGAAATTATTACATCATGATGAAATATTGCAAAAATTATGGTATGAAGCCCTAACCTTGAATTATTTATGTGTGACCATGATAATGATTAGATTGTGAACTTAAATGAGAGCATGGGCTATGTAGTTCCCTCTTTTTCTATGAAATTGTATTGATTTTGCATGTTGAGAATGGGTTAAGCAAGTTGTTAAATGTTTGAGCCTGTTATGTATACATTGAATTGTTTTTTTGAGATAATGGAAGAGTGATTTACTTATTTTAAGATGATCATTATTCTTATTTAGTTTGGCTTAAAAGTGATTGAAAAGGGTAACCACCATAGACTAAGTATTGAGAATGGTTTGGTTTTTAAACTGTTTTGAAATATGAATTTGTTCGAATAGTAGAGATTTTGGGTGGTCAATAAGCTTATTTTGAAATAACATAAGGGCAGTAGAGATGTTGTGACATGACTTGCAAGTCTGGGTATGACGATACCCTATTTTAATACGCCCAAATATTTTAAGATAGAAATAACTTTAAGATGAAGAAGATGTGTTTTAAAGAATTTAAAATTGGGCTTAAGAAAGTTAGATGGTTACCCAAAGAAGGTACGAGTCAGATGAATCATTTCTTGAAATCGTGATTTGCTGACACGGGTTTATATTACCTGAAAGAGATATTTTTACACTGGAGACGACCCTGTGGCATAGTAGATAAGAAGATACTCCAACCTTTGCATCAAACTTGGGTTGGGGGATTTGCCGCTGAGTCAAGGGTGGATTTCATATAGATCGCAGAATAATAGAATTGTACGGTGTACCATCTAACTCAGAAGTAAGACAAAGAGTAAAGTTGTGATTTGCAGAATATGTTTCGAAAGACTCAGATTATGCTCATGTGTTTTCAACTATTTTAAGATAACATGTGATTTATGGAATGCTCTTACCTATGTTTTATAAGTATTCATATATTTTATTTTTGGATTGTTCTGCATACCAGTAATTTGAATTGACCCCCTATATTTTAGGATATAAGGCACAGTCTCGGGGTCCCATTAAGTAGTAGAGTTGTTTGGTCATAAATTCCAATTGGTAAGCCTCTCTTATTTTTGAAGGCCTAGTTATGAGTTATTATTCTTTTATTTTGATTCATGGTCTGACTGGAGGCCTTGTTCTAGTTTTATTACATATGTTGGTTCTTGTATTGTTTGAAATTTCGTAAACTGGTGTCATGTGTTTTAAATGTTAAGAACTCCTTTTAAGATTGTTCAAATGAACTAAGATATTGACCATATTTCCGTATGTTAATATTTTGAATTTTTTTACATTGTATGAACGTTGTTATGATTATCAGATAGAAAAGGGCACTAGGGCCTTCATGTTTTGGGATGTCCATCACGGCCAGGGCCTCGGTTTGGGTCATGAAAAACTTGGTATCAGAGCACGGTTCATGGTTCCGGGATGTCTGCAAAAATGCACCGGGTAAAGTCCTGTTTATGGGTGTGTAGCACACCACGATTATAAGTAGGATGCTAAGGCATTTAGGAATGTTTTCCTTTCTTTATATTGTAGTTCATGCTATAAAGTCAAATGATCCTCTTTCATACTCTAGTTCATGATATGGAATCATCCATATGAAAGTAAAGTTACCCCAATTCTTTCCTTACTCTAATGTTCTTAGATATATCTCATTATTGAGGTGATTTAAGTGCAGAAGCTTAGAATCTAAATGGTGTGGTCCTTTCTGATTAAGTCATAAATGATTATGAAATTGCATAGGGACTTGAGAGGAGTCCATTACTGCTTTAAAGTGTATTGATTTAATCTTATACCCCTATCAACATCCATCGTGCATTTGAGCATGAGATATGAATTGTATTCAATCCCTATTAAAAATTCTTATTGCAGATGTCATACTTGTGGGTAGTGATATATGTCAGAATGTTGGAACAATATTTCCACCCTAGTAGTAGTATGTGTTAAGGTGTCTTACCGTATTGGTAGTAAGATGATCCCGAAGTTAGTGATATGAAGTCACAAGGTTAGAAGTTAGGGTGAGGGTGACTTTTGCGTAAATATATAGTTGAGTTGTATAACCCTTGACTGAGAGGTGGGTTGCAATTTTATAGTGATAAACAAATGTGGCAGCAATATTTGTAGATTATATGGTAGTCTGTGGAGGGAGTGTTTTGCTATGATTATTACTTATTCACAATAGGGAAGAATCCCAGAATGGATAGTGATGGTGGTTGTAGAAATCACGTATAGGTTATGAATGGAAAGAGATAGATTAATCAGTAAGTTGTGGATAGAGACTCATTGGTGGGAATGGAATTTGAAGGTAGTCTAATTATATGCATGAGTAAGTAAATATGATGTGAGAAAGTTGGGTATGTTAATAGATGGTAATGGGTTATATTATAAGATTAAAATCGACTATCTTTACTATGTGACTTTACCCCCCTTGATTGTCTTTTCTCTAGTAGTTGTAAACTAGTACTATATGTGATTAGTTATGTAGTAGATTTTGAGGTGTAATAGTAATGTCTTAGAGAGGATAAACTTATGGGCCATAGTTAAGTGAAGTATGAGACTTAGGTTTATATTTTTATTCGATTGATTAGTATAGTATATGGAATACCCTATATGATTGGTATTGTTAGACAATAGGCTTGAACCGTAGATGTGGAGTGTAGTGGTGATAGTAGTAGCTTGAGATTAATGATGCAATGAACTTGAAAGCTTGATGTGAGGTGTGAAATAGCCTAGGTTGGAAACTATTGGAATAATAAGTGGTCAATTGTGATGTATATGTTTACATGAGAACAAGAGTAAAACAATGAATTGCGGTTGAATCATTAAGTAGATAAGAGCACGAGTATATAGGAATAAATTGAACCTAAAGGTAATTGTTAGATAAGGCGTTAGGTGTACGGGTGTCATGCATACCTAGATTTCATTCTTGAATCTTGTAGTATGGAGAAGTCTGGGAAGTTGTTGTTTGGTATTCTTTAGGGTTGAATTGAGGAGATATAGGTAGGTAATGTGTGCCTTTGGTATAATTTTAAAAATTTTGTCAAGTCGCAAGTTGTGTGATTAGAGGTGTAATGCTAGTATTCTAAGAAATTGAACATGAAGTGTTAAGTGTTTAGAAGCGTGGGTGTTTATGCCCATGATAATGGTAGTCGTTATTCGATGACTTTGAGGGTTAGAGGAAGTTATGTTTAGTTTCCCTGGAGGGGGATGTCCTAGAAAGGATTTTGTATCTTTATATTAAAATTATCGAGGGCATTCTAGCATCTATTTGCATGGTGATACCCCTATGTTTTACAAGTTGTGGGTATAGATTTTATGAGGGGTTATATCCTCAAGTTCAGGAGTGGGAATTTAAACTAAGGAGGAGATGATGGATTAAAGTAGTTCCCAAATTTTCTTGTGGTGTCAAGTTTCAAGTAAGAGTCGTGATAAACCTATTCCTATTCAAGAAAGCTCCTTCTACGTTAATTTAAGAGGACAATGTACCAATGTCTTATGTATTTAAGTCCTACCTATGTCTAAGGTTTGAGCACTCTATATAACTCATGTCATGTCCCGACCTCCAATCTAGAAGCAATAATGTTCCTCAGTGATCAAAGATTCCAAGTATCCCAGCCCTATGTTATGTTGCTCATGAACCATATATCTGTGTCCCACATCATGCTTGGTTCTAAGCAACTATGTTTTTATAAGTTACTAATTCATTTATGTCAGGATGAGCCAAAATGATAAAGTTTTGCAAACTCATGACTACGTCATCTTTGAAAAAATATAAGATCAATAGCTTCAAATATACATCCTTGTCTCAATCATTGACTTTATGAATTTTGAACTTATGTTATACGACTCATGATGTAAGTGCCTGTGTTTCTCACTGTGGTTTGTCCTAAGAACTCATGTTATGTTGAGTTATGCACGAGCGACTCTCAACTAATGATACAGACACTTGATATATGATGCACTTCATGTCTATTGTATCGTATCTTCACCTCATGTTCCACCTTTAGTAGATCAACAGATATGAGTTGTAATTGATTAGTGTTTCTCCCATTCATGATGCTTGTACTCGGTTCTCTTAATAACCCTCCATATGTTGGTATTATGCTGGCTGTGGAAGCGTAGTAATGTGTTAGGTAGGGGAGTAGATGTTGATGAATTTTTTTTTGTGTGAATTCTTGAGCTAAGGATATAGGAGAAAGGGGAAGAAGGAGATGAACTTTTGTTATGTGGAATAGTTAGAAAGGAGATATATGGCGAGAATCCTTTTGAGAATGATTGAATTTGCTGGTCTTAGTGGACAGATCCATGAAGTTGGGTGTTGTAATGATAGGCTTGAATATGGTGATTGATGAAAAAGTAAACCAATTGTTATGTGGTTGGGACTCCTTGATTTAAGACTCGAGGGTGTCTAATAGTAGTGATAAGGTGAAGTAATGTTACTAAAGGGAGGTAGAGCATGGAGTCCCATAGCTTAAGTTGACATCTTTTTGTTCCGGGTTAGGCTTCAACATGAGAGTGCGATGCAGTTAGATTCAAACTCTTGTAGTTATGTATTTAGCGGGGGAATTATAAGATTTAGATGTTGAAATGTGCTAATCATGGCTGAAAACATAGTGGAGAGCGTATCAATTGAGGCAGAGAATGTTTCTATTCTATTCATATATCCTGCGAGAATCACATCTCATGTCTTGTACCAATCTTAAATTCCGAGGATTCTTAGGAAAATTCATGTCTTAAAATCTTTTGATCATGTGCCATAAAACATATGCCAAGATCATGTCAATGTCAAGTTTTGTAATCTCATGTTTCGTTCTTACATGTTTCAGTATGGTTATCATGAAGCTCGTTTGATGCCTTGGCATATTTCATTCAGAAAAAATGTTCAACGCAAAATTATGCTCTATATTCTACCCTTTTAGAGCTTCAAAAAGTCTCTACCCATCATTTGGGGACGAATGATCCCAAGTGGGAGATAATGTAACACCCCGTATTTTCAAACTAGAAATCAAACTATTGTTCCTACATATGTAAGATATAATAGAAATTATTTCTAAGTAAGAATAAGTGTCATGATCAATATCCTCGTATTTGAAGTGCTTTCGTGGTGAAAAATCATCATAGGCAACACTTAGTAAGAAGTTGAGCTAAGAACCTTTGATTCGGCTAAATCTTTATTTTCTATGTTACAAGGATGCACTTTGAATGTATATAACTTTTGTTACACGTAGAATTTTGAGCCAAAGACTCACCAAATTGTAGATAATTGAGTCATCTTTCTAATGATACCAATTTCGCCTTAATCCGATACCCGAGCGAAAAGTTATGATTATTTTCGTCAGAACCAATAGCTGCGTGCAATAAGCATGCGACATACGCTCCATTTTGGCGCTCTAAGGCATGCGACGCATGCTCCATTTCACCCCTTATTTTCCATCTTCAAAATCTGTGCAATTGGCTGCAATTAGGTCATTTATCATACCCCAAAACAATCCAAAACACAAGATTTGAACCTCCCAAATGAGCATTTTGTTACATCATTAGTCTTTCTTCCTTTTCAAGAAAACTCTAAGCCTCCAAAGATCAAGAATCAAGCTCCTAAGTCAAGAATTCCAAGAAATGAGTCAAGATTCGAGTTCTATTATTCAAACTAAGTAATCTAAGGTATGTGGGACTATCCTAAACCCCATAGGAATGGATTTTTGGATTTCAAATTTTTTGTAAAGGATATATATACGTATATACAAAATTGTTTTAATATCATTGATAAACTTGTGTTGAAATTATTACATCATGATGAAATATTGCAAAAATTATGGTATGAAGCCCTAACCTTGAATTATTTATGTGTGACCATGATAATGATTAGATTGTGAACTTAAATGAGAGCATGGTCTATGTAATTCCCTCTTTTGCTATGAAATTGTATTGATTTTGCATGTTGAGAATGGGTTAAGCAAGTTGTTAAATATTTAAGCCTGTTATGTATACATTGAATTGTTTTCTTGAGATAATGGAAGAGTGATTTACTTATTTTAAGATGATCATGATTCTTATTTAGTTTGGCTTAAAAGTGATTGAAAAGGGTAACCACCATAGAATAAGTATTAAGAATGGTTTGGCCTTTCAACTGTTTTGAAATATGAACTTTTGTTCAAATAGTAGAGATTTTGGGTGGTCAATAAGCTTCTTTTGAATTAAGATAAGGGCAGTTGAGATGTTGTGACATGACTTGCAAGTCAAGGTATGACGATACCCTATTTTAATGTGCCCGAATATTTTAAGATAGAAATAACTTCAAGATGAAGAAGATGTGTTTTAGAGAATCTAAAATTGAGCTTAAGAGAGTTAGATGGTTACTCGAAGAAGACATGAGTCAGATAACTCATTTTCTGAAACTGTAATTTTTCAACACGGGTTTATACTATCGGAAAGGGAGATTTTTACATTGGCGACGGCCCTGTGGTGTAGTAGATAAGAAGATACTCCAACCCTTGCGTCAAACTTGGGTTCATGGCTTGGCCGCTGAGTCAAGGGGATTCCATATAGATCGTGGAATAGCAGAGTTATAGGGTGTACCATCTAACTCAGAAGTAAAACAAAGAGTAGAGTTGTGATTTGCAGAATGAGCTTTGAAAGACTCAGATTGTGCCCATATGTTTTCAACTGTTTTAAGATAGCATGTGATTTATGAAATGCTCTCACCTATATTTTATAAGTGTTCATATATATTGTTTTTAAATTGTTCTGCATACCAGTACATCTGTAATGACCCCCTATATTTCAGGATCTAAGGCAGAGTCTCGGGGTCCCATTAAGCAGTAGAGTTGTTTGGTCAGAAGTTGCAGTTGGTAAGCCTCCCTTATTTCGGAAGGCCTAGTTATGAGTTATTGTTATTTTATTTTGATTAATGGTCCAACCGGGGGCCTTGTCCTAGTTTTATTACGTATGTTGGTTCTTGTATTGTTACACATTTCGTAGTCTGGTGTCATGTGTTTTAAATGTTAAAAACTCCTTTTGAAATTGTTCAATTGAACTAAGATATTGACCATATTTTTGTATGTTAATATTACACATTTCTTTACATTGTATGAACATTGTGTATGATTATCAGATAGAAAAGGACACTCAGGCCTTCATTGTTCGGGATGTCCATAATGACCAGGGCCTTAGTTCGGGTTGTGACAGTACCCAAACGAATAGTATTTGTAACTCATGTTATTCTAATAAAAGACTCAAGATACCTTTTTCAAAAATTTCTTTGCATAGCGTCAATCCATAAAATTTAATTTACAATGACTTGTGGGGGTTGTCTTAGATTGTTTTGATTGACAAAAAATGGTGCTATGTTTTATTTGTTTATCAATTTTCAAGATATATGTGGTTTTCACACTAAAAGCTAAATAGAAGCTCTGGAAACCTTCCAAGATTTACATCCCATAATTTAAAAATATGTTAACACAAAATTTTATCCTTTTATACGGGTGGTGGTGGTGAACTTCAAAATTTAGACTCCTTTCTAATAACACATGGAATTGACGCCCCCCCCCCTCCCCGCACACAACAAAGGATAGCATTAGTTGAATGTCGACATCGGCATGTGTTATAAACTAAATAGGAGAGCCCAACCCAAAAGACTAGTCTAATAGGTGGGAGAACCCATTTGGCTAATAATCCCCTTAGCATTTCTCTATTTTTACAATGTGGGACAATTGGTTCATAATAATCGCCTCCGCTTGAGAACCAATGACCTCATTGGTCACAGCTGAGCCCAATTAGTCATGGCTGGCACCCCTCTTAGGTCCAGGCCACCACTCCTGGCGCACAGACCACCACTTTGAGTTGTGGCTCCACGCGTTGATCAATCCTCGTTGGTCATGGTTATGCCCAGTTTGTCACGACTGGAACCCTCTTGGGTCCAAGCCACCACTACGTTGCCACTTCAAGTCACGACCCAACACGCAGCTCCCCACACATGGATCGATCCTCATTGGTCATGGCTACGCCCATTTGGTCTCGGCTGGAACCCCTCTTGGGTCCAAGCCACCACTACTAGCATGCAAACCACCACTCCGAGTCACGGCCCAACGCGTGGGACTCTCTTAATGAATGCACCAATGTTATAAAACAAATGGGATAGCCCAACCTAAAAGACTAGTCTAATAGGCGGGAAAACTCATTTGGCTTATAATCCCCTTAGCATTTCTCTATTTTTCCAATGAGGGACAATTGGTTCATAATAGCATGTCATCTCGATAGCCCACACTTTATTACACCAAGCATCCTTACATTTAACCTTTCAAAATTATCACTATCATAAAGTTGTTTATTTTATTAAAAGACTACAACAAATCTAAATAAATACCTTCAGATAACAGCAAAGGTGTTTCCACTCCTATAACATCTACTATAGTTTCTTATCCCTTGATTTATGATCATCTCATTGATGGTTCTTTATATTAGTGAATTATTAGCTCAGATATAGCTTTTGTGATCTGCATGTTTTCATAGGCTATACATCAGTCATTTATGCCACATTGGGTTGTTGTAAAATGACTTCTCTATTATCTCTGTTCAACTAACTCCTTTGGTGTACTCAATGCCAAAGAAACTGATTGTAGATTTTTTGCGTACTCTGATTCACAGGGAAGGGAATATGCAAGAACGCATCTCCACTGCTATTTATGTCATCTACCTTTGTCGTTCACCTATTTCATGGTCTTCATAGAAACAACACTCAGTTCTCATTCTTCTATAGAGGCAGAATATCTGGCAGTTGTTACTGTTGTTTCCGAAACTAATTGGCTCACCCATCTACTTCGGGAGCTTTAGTTTCTTCTGACTGCTGTTCAAAGTATTTTTGGTGACAATATTAGTACTATTTATATTTGTTCCAATTTTGCTTTCACAGCCATATGAAACATGTGGACATCAACTTCCATATTGTCAGTGAGTAGGTTGAGCACAAACCACTTGAAGTTGCCCATTTACATACTGCTAATAAAGTTGAAGATCCTTTTGCAAAGCCTCTTCTGCGTGCACTTTTCGATAACCATTTCACAATGTTAGCAAAGTAGACCTCGACGGCAACTTGCGGTGGCGTAATAACTTCTAGCAGACATCATTCTGTTTTGGATTCTTTTATTTTGTTAGGACACTTTTTGATACTGTTATTTGATATTTATCATGTACTTATCATCTTTATTATATCTAGGATTGTATTTACGTGGGTTTCACAATTACTTATATTTTCTCTAAGTTGTTATTTATTTGCTTATATTAGTATGTCATACAATGTCTATATAAGGGAAAATACAGTAAAAAATATACATTGGTTCATCTTCTACCAGTTATTTTCTTACTCTTTATGTAGGCCTTATCACTATAAAGATTCAGAGAAGGAGATCAAAAGGATGATTCTATTAACTCTGGCAACAAGCTTTTAAATACACAATTTACAACTAGCTAGACCTAAAGTGCAGGACACTATCTGCAACTAACTAACTATTCCTATATATGCTCCAAACATCAGAGACTTATTCAAATTATAACAACTAGTAACAAGAGGTAAATAAAGATAGTTAATACACCCCCTCAAGTTAGGTAAGGTGCAACAATGTCTAACTTGGAACGACACCTAATAAAGGTTGATTTAGGTAGTGGCTTTGTGAAGTTATCAAAAATTTGATCATAAGAATGAGTATGAGTAACATGAACTTAATGAGAGTAAACCTGATCATGGACTTATGCGAAATCTGGAGCAACATGTTTCATACGAGTATGGAACACTGGGTTATAAGATAAATAAGCTACTCCAACATTGGCTACTGATTTGTACTCTGCCTCAGTGGATGAGCAAGCCACTGCACGTTTCTTTCTGGACGACCAACTAACTGGATTTGGTCCAAAGAAAACTATGTAACCTGATGTAGAGATTCTTTCATTTGTATTGCCAGCCCAGTCGGCATCAACATACATATACAAATTAGAGTCAGAGCTGCGAAGGATGCAAAATCCTGAACTAGCGGCTTCTTTGAGATACCGTAGTACTCGTTTAACATTTTTTTCCAATGTTCATCAGCAGGAGTATTCAAAAATTGTGATAATCTATTGACTGCATAAGATATGTCAGGACGAGTGAGGGACAAATACAATAATTTGCAAAGGGTACACCAGTAGCGCGTTGCATCAGTTGGTGGTAAACCATCAGCTATTCGAAGGGGTACACTGAAACACATGGGAGTGGAAACACCTTTAAAATTGTCCATATCTAGTTCAAAAGGAATTTCCAAAACGTATTTTTATTGAGAAAGAATGAGACCATCTGGTACTTGCTTAACATTAACACCCAAGAAGTAGTTTAGATAGCCAAGATCCTTTAATGAAAATCTATCTACCAAGGAATTAATGAAAAATTTAATCATGTGTGGATGGTTTCCAGTGATTATTATTTTGTCAACATAGACAAAAACATAAATGGTTACAACAAAATACTTCCATACAAATAAAAAGGTAGCTAATTCTGTTCTGACAAAGCGCATTTTAAGCAGATGTTCACTCAGAGCATTATTCCAAGACCGGGGGGCTTGTTTGAGGCCATAAATAGCTTTATTTAGTCTGCATATATGAGTTGGAAATTGGGGATTAATAAAGCCACGGGGTTGAGACATAAAAACTTCTTCATACAATTTTCCTCGTAGGGAAGAATTATTGACATCAATTTGATGGATTGGATAATTGTGTTGCATAACTATAGAAAGCACCAATCTTACAGTTGTCGGTTTGACAACAGGACTGAATGTCTCATGAAAATCTATGCCAGGACACTGTGTGAACCCTTTTGCAACTAGACGAGCTTTGAAATGATCTGTGAAACCATCTGTTTTTCTCTTGATCTTATACAACCATTTACAATGCCCAACATTTGTTGACATGTTTCACGGAATGAGTTCCCAAGTATGATTTTTTATTAAATCATCATATTATGCTTTCATTGTTTGTCTCCACTCTTCATATTTATTAGACTATTTGAAAGTTATAGGCGAAGGTGTCAAATGGGCCGGAAAATAAAGTAATCTTTTAGGCTTCAAGATACTATTCTAGGCCCTAGATATAATACAATTGGAATATGGTGGTGGAATCAGGTAGCAAGGATTGAAGGAGATCGATCAAGTAATTGGTTTGTGGGATTTGAACCTTGTTAGGGTGGCAGGGGTGGAGGAGTGGCTTCACTGGTAGTTGGGATTGGTTAGTGGGATTTCATAATTCAACTCATAGCATGAGAATCATAATTCAAGTTTTTAAAAGGGTTCTTGAACTCCTAGGGTGGAAGAAACCCAAGGATGAATACCTAACATACCTGAGTGACGGAATTTGTGAAAGTTGTTGGGGATTTCTTTGAACTTGATCTTGAGCTTGATGAACTAGGGTTTCTTTCTTAAGAGGATTTTGTGAATAAAGAATGAATTTTGACCTTTAAGATATTAAATTTTGTGTTAAGGTTGAATAATATAAGGGGAAAATGACCAATTTGCCCCATCAAACCGGGATAAAATTTGTTGGACGGGGTCCCCATCACGCTGCTTAGGCCAAGCGAACCGCACGATGCGACCCCTTCTAGGGTCAAGAAGCCCTCATGGTGCTACCCTGAGCCTAGGTAACCTTGCCCTCGCGGCGCAGCCCTATCGCGACCCTTTGTAGTTTTTGACGTACAAACTCACCTTTACGCTAGTCTAAAAAATCTGAAACTCACTGAGATGACCTACAAGTGACCCTGATCATTAATAAAATTGAAAATCGATATACTAATTTCAGAAAGATTGAAATTAAGGTCATCCAATTTCAAAGCTAAAAATAATCCTAAGTCTTAAAACTTCAATGAAATTTTCTAAGTTTGGGACCTCTTTTGGCATGCTATATAGGACTTAAATGACTAGGATTTTGTGAGGTCTTACATTTCTGCTCAACCTTGATGCCTATAAATATGGCTGGGTTCATCCTGAGTGATTTCAGATGAACCGAGCATAGAACTACCATCTCCCGATCTGCGAGAATGAGAAGCCACAAGATGAATAATCATATGTATGGACTACCGTAACTCAGCATTTGAGATTTTTCACGGAGAAAGCTGGGTACAATTAACACCGGATTGGTGAGCTCAATTTGGGATAGTCTGGAATGGAGGAAATCGTAGAGTAGCAACAAATTCTAGAATACGAGATCTATTACAGGTCCGCATCCCATGTGTAGGGAGTTCATCATCAGCATGGATGTTCTCCTCATTTGATCAATTGGGAGAGATGGTCAATCTCAGGAATATAGGTAATCATGAGTTAGGGAACATTCAAACTCTATAGAATGAACTAGAACATGAAAAAAAAATACATTCCAAAATGCCTAATGGTTTCCTCCTTATAAATATGGCGCTCTACAGACCCTTAAAAAGAAATCTACTTAACTTGACTTCATAGGCACCCTGGGACCATGAACCGTTCTCTGATACAAAACTTGTCATTATTTGAACTAAGGCCCTAGTCACGATGTCCATCCTAAGCCATGATGGACCGAGAGACCCATTAACATGTAATCATAAGCATAACTATCACGACCCTAGCCGGGGCCCTAGCAGTAACGAGCATCCCGAACCATCAAGGACCAGGCGCTCTTCTAAATTTGGTAATCATGCATAATATTCATATAGTATAAGAAAATTTACGGAAACAATACATGATGGAACCATGGTCAATCTCATAAACATGAAAATTTTAAAATGGGAAATTCTGAATATTCTAAACATGTGACAATAGTCTGCAAAATCTCTAACATAATATAATCATCATAAGTCTGAGACAAACTGGGACAACGCCCCCGGTAGACCATAAAAATAAAGAAATAATGAAATCTGAAAATCAGGCCCTCTGGAATGAAGGCTCACCAACTGCAACTTCTAACAAACACGAATCTATTGCTGGATGATACCGCAGGACTGTTCCTCAGATCCTGAGATATAGGGGGTCAATACATATGTAATGGTACGTAGAGAAATCCAAAATAATGTATTTATATATATAAAAGAGATGAGAGCAAGTCATGATAGTTTAAAATACATGGGCAACTTTAAAAGGATCATTCAAATGATTCTGCAGTTGCAATAACATTCTTTAATTACTTCTGAGCTAGGTGCTACACCCTACAATTGTAATAGTCCATGAGCTATATGGAATTCGGCCTTAACTCGACAACTAAGCCCCCAACCCAAGTTTTCCAAAGGGTTGGAGTTTCTATTCTGATACGCCACAGGGCACTAGGCCAGCGTATAATTCCTCTTGGGAACGTAATAACCCATATCGCCAAAACACGGTTTCGGGCAATGAGGTTTCTAAACTCATGCCTTCTTCGGGTAACCACTAACTCTCTTTTAGCCCAAATTTAGACTTTTATAATCATGTATCTTTCTGAGTTCAAAATCTGAAAATATGTATTCTGTTCTGTTCGGTGTTACCATGGCATTATCTGTATTGGTATCGTCATTCCAAGACTTGGAAGTAATATTTCTGAGACATAAAATATCATGTTACAACCCCTTCCTTCAAAAAATAAAGTTTGAACCACCATATTTCAAACAATCCAAGCAGACTCATAATTCAAAACATTTGTCAAATTTTATAAAGACCACTATTTTTAGTATTACAACAAACATGTGGTGGTCATGAAGTTTGTGACAAAGCATGCAATTTTCTTAATAAACATCTTTAACTTTAAACACATTGTAAGACACCCCGTATTTAATTTAAAAGCATAGTCAAGTCATAAACAATAATAAAGACATTTATATCATGCTTCCAACAATGCATTTCGAATGAATCATAACTTACGAAAACAAGAAAGCTTGTAAACAAGAGAGGAATTTCTAATAGTTAATGCTCTCAATTCATCACTCAAACTCATCAAACACCTACATATATATACTTATACATGATTGTAAATCAAATTTAGGGGAAAGGCCTCAAGACCAAAACTATAATATCATTAAAGAGTTCGTAATGCAAAATTGTAATAGAAATTCCAAAACCCCTTCATGAATTCATGATTTCACAATGTTTAAAATGTTGTTGAGACAATTTTCTTATGCCCATGTAGTTTAGGAAAACAACACGTACATTAGATTTGTAGTTAGAAGAATAGAATCCGAATATTAATCAGTTCTTGGAAATCTTGAACTTAAAGGCATGAATTCTTGATCTTTGGGAAAGGAAAAGTTGAATCTTTTTCTTGGAGAGGTGGTTAGGGTTTTCAATCTTTTGAGAGAGAAATTGAATAAAGATGCAATTGATACTTCTTGAGGCTGAAATTTTATGTTATGGATGGGTTAGGGTGAAGGAAATTACCCTTTTGCTCTTAAAAATGCAAAAACAGAACCTGGGAAATAGCTAGGGGCGATGGACTGCGTGTCGCGGGCATATCGCCTCGGTTTACTGCCTCTTCACAAAAATGGCTGTAACTTTTCGGTTGGGTATCAAATTTTGGCGAAATTGGTATTATTAGAAAGCTAATTCAATTATCTACAATTTGATGGGTCTTTAGCTGAAAAATTCTATGTGTATCGAATGTTATACACATTCAAATTAGACCTTTGTAGAACCCAATATCAAACTTTGGATGAATGAATGACTTTTAGCTCAACTTTGCTCCTAGTGATTATTATGAATAATTCTCACCTCATAATCACTTCATACACTAGGAGAAGGATCACGGCATGTGAATTTAAATATAAACCATGGAATTTAAGCTTACGCACGTAGGAACGATGGTTCAATTTCTAGCTCAAAAATGTGGGGTGTTACATTATCTCACCCTTGGGATCATTCTTCCCCGAAGATGGGTAGGAAGTTGTTGAAGCTCTAATAGTGTAGAATAAAGTACGAAACATCACATTGAAAATATTTTCTTAACAAAATATGTAAAGGCTTCAAACGAGCTTTGTGATAACCCCTAGTGAAACGTGAAAGCACGAAACATGAGATACTGAGACTTTACATAGGGATGATCTTGCACATGAGTTTTATTTACCATAATCATCACAACATAAGGCAGGGGTTTATTTGATGATCATAGACTTGATTTATTTTGGTACTAACCATGAAATAGGATTTCGTGGAAGATAGGGATAGAAGCATTCTCCACCTCTCATGATACAACAAATAGACTTAGCTTAAAGGCACTACTCAACTATGCCCCAACATTAAATAACATACTTCTTTCTTTATGTTGAAGCCTAACTCGGAGTAACAAGGTGATAACTTAAGCTATAGTACCTTGTACTTTACATCCCATTAAGAATATACCCTCACCTTATCACTATCATCAAACGCTCTCGGGTTTTAATTCAAGGAATACTAACCACATAGTACATGGGTTTAGTTTTCATCAATCACAACATTCAACCCTATAATTACTACACCCACTTCAAGGATTTCCCCCACTAAGACCAGCAAGTTCAATCACATTCACAAAGATTTTTGCCATATATCTCATTACCAACTATTTCTCATAATAAAAGTCCATCCCCTTCTTAGCTATTTCACACTGCAAAATTTCATCTCCTTCCTTTCCCTTTCAGCTATAACCTTAGATCAAGAAATCACATAAAAATTTTCACCTTCAAGAACATCTACACTCCTACTTACCACATTACTATGCTTCCACAACAACCAACATACTAACATATGGACCCGAGTATAAACATCATGAATGGAAGTAACACTTATCAATCCATATTTTATGTTTATTGCACTTCTTATAGAGGGACAAGAGGTGAAGGTACGATAGAATAGACGCAAAGTGCTTCATATATCAACTATTTGGATTATAGGTGAAGAGTCGTTTGGCACGAATACAACACAACATGGCTTCCTTAGGACAAACCAAAATGAGAATCATGGATGCACATGTCCTTAGCTATATGGTATAAAGCCAAAATTTATGTCGTTAACAACTAAGATAAGGATTTCACTTAAAGTGATTGCTCCTCATTCAAAGAGCTGAAATTTTCCATGACTTAGCAAAAATTTATCACTTTGGCTAATCCTAGCATAAAATGATTCCACAACATATATAAACATATTTTCTTAGGACCAAGCATGCTGAGAGACATAATTGCTTCTAGTTTGGAGACTGTAAAATGACATGAGTTACATAGAGAGTTCAAACTTTAGGCATAGGAAAGACATGAATACATAAGACATTGGTAGATGTCCGTTCATATAGAATTAGGAGGAGCTTTCTTGAATAGGAAATGATTTATCATGATTCTTACTTGAAACTTGCCATCACAAGAAAAAATTTGAGAACTACTTTAACCCATCATCTCCCCCTTAGACTAAAGTCACACCCCTAGACTTGCAGACATAACCTCACATCAAAATCTATAGCCACAACTCTCAACGCAAGAGAGACATTGCCATAAACTTAAACTCTAAACTCTCCCTGATAAACTATACTCTGAAGGCCTTGCTTTTCGAAAAATGCAGCTCTTAACTTTCTCTAACCTCTATAGCCATCACTCTAAAACTCCCACCCTCATGAGCGCATGCATCCACACTCCTTATCATAAAAAGGGTATCAATATACATATGAACACAAACTCTCCTTAATAAAATATAAAGATAAAAAATTCTTTCTAAGACACCCCCTCTAGGGACACTAATCGCAACTTCCTCTAACTCCAAAAGTCCTCAACTTGCAACTAAAATTTTCATGGGCATACACACCCATGCTTCTAAACACTTAACACTCAATCTTCAATTCCTTAGAATGCAAGCTTTACACCTCTAATTACACAACATAAAACTTAACAAAATCTGTAAGACTATACCAAGGGCGCATATTGCCTACCTATTTTTCCTTAATTCATCTCTAAAGAGCACCATACAACAACTTCCTAGAATTCTCCAAACTACAAGATTCAAGAATTAAATCTTGGTACACAAAACACTTATACACATAAAACTTCACTTAAAACCTGCTACCTTAGGTCCAACTTATTCCTATATATTCATGTTCTTATTCACTTAATGATTCAACCATAATTCATCATTTTAACACTAGTCCTTATATACACATATACCTCAAGATTACTGCTTAAACTTTTCATATATCATCAACCTAGGCCATTTCGTACATCACATCAAGCCTGCTAATTACTCTACAAAAATATGCATCATTAATCTTATGCTATTATTCTCACCACTACACTCCAAATAACTCCACATCTAAAGTTCAAGTCTGTTGTCTATCCTCAATTATATACCATCGGTAAAGCATGCGACGTACTATACTAGTCCATCAAATTGAGAAATAAATCAAAATACTTCACTTCACATAGCTACTACCTACAATCACAACCCTGGCATAACCTCATTATTACAACTCAAAATCCACTACATACCTTCTTACATGAAGTACTAGTCTACTACTACTAAAGAAAAGACCATCAAAGCGGGGGTAAAGTCACATGATATGATTAGTTGATCTTAATCTTATAATATAACCCATTTCAATCTTATCAACATGTTATAATTTCTCACATCATACCTACTTACCCAGCATACATTTTGAGTACCTTCAAATTCTACTTACGCCAATGAGTCTCTACCCACAACTTATTAATTAATCTACCCCTTTCCATTCGCAACCTATAACTGATTTCTATAACTACCATAACTACCCACTTTTGGCTTTTTCCCAAATTCGAATAGATAATAATCATAGCCAGCCACTTCCTTAACAAACTACCATACAATCTATAAATATTACTACCACACTGGTCTATAATATACAATGGCAACCCACTCCTCAATCCATGATTACACAACTAAAACTATTTATTTATGCAAATGTCACCCTAACTCTGACTGCTAACCTTGTGACTTCATGTCACCAACTTCTGGACCATCTTATCATGACAATTTAACATTCACTACTACTCAGGTGGAAATATAGTTTCAACATTCTTCTACACATCATTATCCTTAAATATGACATCCGCTACAAGAATTTTATTAAAGGAGACTGAATACACTCGATACTTTAGGATCAACTACACAACTGGTAGGGGTATATTCTTAAATCAACACACTTTAAAGCACTCATGGACTCCTCTCAAGTTCTTTTGCAAATTTATAGCTTTATGGACAACTCAATCAGAGAGAACCACATTATTGGGAGAGCTAGATACTTGGACTTGCATCATTTCAATAATGAGGCATGACCCATGAAATTAAAGTAAGGAAGGAATTTAGATAACTTTCTTATGGATGACACTATAGGACAAACTAAAGTATGAAAGAATTAGAAACAAGTCCTAAATTCCTGGTAGCCTCCTTATTATAACTGTGGTGCACAATACACCCATAAGTAAGACTCTACTAGACACGATTTCGCAGATACTCTGGGACCATCAATCGTGCTCTGATACCAAGTTAGTCACAACCCGAGTCGGGAACCTAACCGTAACGAGCATCCCAAACCATAAAGGCCCAGACGCTGTTCTAAATCTAGTAATCATGCATGATATTCATATAGTATAAGAAAATTTATAGAAAATAATACATGACAGGACCTTGGTCAATCTCATAAACATGAACAATTTAAAAAGTGAAATTATGAATATTCTAAACATGTGACAACCGTCTTCAAAATCTCTAACATACAATAATCCTTATAACTTTGAGACAATATTAGGATAAGGACCTCAGTAGACCATAAAAAGAAACAAACAATGAAATCTTAAAATCAGGCCCTCCGAAATAGAGAAAGCTCACCATCTGCGACTTCTAACACACACAGATCTATTGTTAGATGAGACAGCGGGGTTGTGCATCAGATCCTTAGATATAGGGGATCAATACATATGTACTGGTACGTAGAGCAATCCAAAATAATTTATTTATATATATAAAATAGATGAGAGCAAGTCATAAAACATCATGAATGATATAGTTTAAAATACATGGGCAACTTTAAAAGGATCATTCAAAGGGTTCTGCAGTTGCAATACAATTCTTTAATTACTTCTGAGCTAGGTAGTACACCCTACAATTCTAATAGTCCATGGGCTATATGGAATCCGCCCTTAACTTGGCAGCCAAGCCCCCAAACCAAGTTTGCTGTAAGGGTTGGAGTTTTTATTCTGATATGCAATAGCGCTCTAGGTGAGCGTATAATTCCTCTTAGAAACATAATAACTCATACTAGGAAAACACGGTTTTGAGCAATAATTTTCTTGAACCCGTGCCATTTTCGGGTATCCACCTAACTCTGTTTAAGCCCAATTTTAGCATTTTCTAACCATGCATCATTCTGAGTCCAAAATCTAAAAATTTGAATAAAAATATGTATTCTGTTTTGTTCTGTGATACCGTGGAATTATCTGTAGTGGTATCGTCATACCTAGACTTGCAAGTCATATTTCCGAGACATAAAATATTATGTTACAACCCCTTCCTTCAAAACAGAAAGTTTGGACCACTATACTTCAAACAATCCAAGGAGACTCATACTTCAAAACATTTGTTAAATTTTATAAAGATCACTATTTTTAGTATTTCAACAAACATGTAGTGGTCATGAAGCTTCTGAAAAAATATGCAATTTTCTTAATAAACATCTTTAATCTTTAACACCAAGTAAGACACCCCCTCTTTAATTTAAAACCATAATCAAGTCATAAATAATAATC
>NC_061120.1:20201565-20207054 GCF_002878395.1 Capsicum annuum | reverse complement strand
ATATATATACTTATACATGATTGTAAATCAAATTTAGGGGAAAGGCCTCAAGACCAAAACTATAATATCATTAAAGAGTTCGTAATGCAAATTGTAATAGAAATTCCAAAACCCCTTCATGAATTCATGATTTCACAATGTTTAAAATATTGTTGAGACAATTTTCTTATGCCCATGTAGTTTAGGAAAACAACACGTACATTAGATTTGTAGTTAGAAGAATGGAATCCGAATCTTAATCAGTTCTTGGAAATCTTAAACTTAAAGACTTGAATTCTTGATCTTTGGGAAAGGAAAAGTTGAATCTTTTTCTTGGAGAGGTGGTTAGGGTTTTCAATCTTTTGAGAGAGAAATTGAATAAAGATGCAATTGATACTTCTTGAGGCTGAAATTTTATGTTATGGGCGGGTTAGGGTGAAGGAAATGACCCCTTTTCCCTTAAAAGTGGGAAAACAGAACCTGGGAAATAGCTGGGGTATCAGATTTTGGCGAAATTGGTATCATTGGAAAGATAATTCAATTATATACTATTTGGTGGGTCTTTATTTGAAAAATTCTATGTGTATAGAAAGTTATACACGTTCAAATTAGACCCAATTAGAATCGACTATCAAACTTTTGATGAATGAATGACTCTTAGCTCAAATTTTCTCCAAGTGATTTTTATGAATACTTTTCACCTCATAATCACTTCATACACTAGAGAAGGATCATGATACATGAATTTAAATATAAACCATAGAATTTGAGCATGCGCAGGTAGGAACAATGATTTGATTCCTAGCTTGAAAATGTGGGGTGTTACAATAACTCATATGTTATAATAAAGTGGAAGATAAATGAAAATATGGTAACTCTATTATTCCAAATTAACAACTCGGGACCTAAGCACATAAGAAATCCCAAATACATTTAGAATAAGTCTACAAAGTCTGAACTGAAAACAATAATCTGTCTTAAACTGGGATAAAGCCCGTGGTCGAACCATGAACTAAAATCTAATAGAACTAACACATGGGAAAAGATGCTTTCCAAAGTAAGGGAGGCTCACCAACTCTGAACGTCTGATAATGATCTAGTGATTATCGGGACCATGGGATTGGGCATCAGATACTATGTCAATACTCAAATGTTCTGGTAAGTAGAAAAATTAGAAATAACATACTTTTATACAATATAGGTTAGACCAATGATTAGAATAAGGTAAATGAAAAACACATAGTCATAGTTTGATGAATTTCAAAACATTTTCTTATAATCATGACTCTAATTTCTTTATTTATCTTCTAAGATAGATGATCCACCCTACATTTCTAGTACCCACGAGCTAAATGAGTCCGCCATTAACTCATTGACCAAGCCCCCGAATCCAAGTCTGCTGCAAATATTGGGGTCCTAAATACTATTCTAATATACAATATTGATCATAGTCAATCATATCTCTAGAATCGACAAAACTTGATTTCAAGCAATTAGCCTTTACACTCAAATTCCTTCTTCAGGTAACCATCTAACTCTCTTTAAACCCAATTTTAGTTCTTTAAAATAATGCATCATTCTCAAAAACATTTAGTGTTTAATATGTTATAGGCATATCATCACTGGGTATCGTCATACCTAGATTTTGAAGTCATTCATTTCATATCAACCTACAACCTTTCTCATTCAAAATATGAAAATAACCACCAAGTGATTTATCAAATTCCCAAGAGTTCTTATTATGAAAAACATATGAAACCTATGCAAACATACTCTCTTTACAAGACTATGATACGTGGTGGTCTATTCATTCATTAAATACATGCAAATTAGTTATTAGGAATCATGAGCATTTATAAATCAAGGAATAACCCCCCTCTTACTCATTCATAACCAACGTAAAGTCCATAATCAATAGTAAAACATTTGACTTATACTTCAAAGAATGCAATTGAATATCCCATAATGTGTTAATCAAGCAAATTCCTCATTGGGAGGGAAATTTCATGAATCATGCTCTCATATTAATTCTCAAAATCATGCAACATTTAAATAGATGAATATAATTTATGTCTGTGGAAAACATCGGGAAAATCTCATCAAAATAGGTTCATGATACATATACTTCAACGTGTTCTCAAAACATTTCTTATATACATGATTCCATACCTTTAAAACTTGTTAAAAATAATACACTACACCCATGAGGTTTAGGATAGTCCCACATATATTATAGATGATGAAAACATGGAGAAAAGTAAGTTTTGATGTTTAAATGTTCAAACCCTAGGTTGTTTTCCCTTCCTATGCTCAAGGAAGATGAACTAGGGATTTTGTGAGTGATAAAATGTGTAAAAAGACAATTATGGGATGTTAAAGGACCTTATTACCCTTAAAATAACACAAAAATGGAGCATTTATGCCACCTTGCCTTAGATATGCAGCGTACATCCCATGGCATAGATAAAGATATGCGATGCACATCCTATGGCATAGGCCTTAAGTGGTAGACGCATGCCCCATCACCTAACTCCAGGTGGGTGATGTATGCCTCATCGCCTAACTCCAGGTGGGCGATGCATACCCCGTCACCTATCTATTCCAATGGATGTTAGCGATGGTCATGCTATGCACAACCATTGCATGGATTTTATCTTATGACGGACACTTAATTTTAAGGTCCTAAAACACCCCCAACACCTCCCACAACGTATTTACATGGCTTACCATCAATACAGAGGGTCTTAAAGGTTATTCTATAGAGCTTTATTTGAGTGATAAAACTACTTGATGTCACATTATATGTGTTTGTGGCTTTTCCAAAGCAAGTTAAAGTAAATTTTGATGAAAAGATTGCAGCAATTAGGTGATATCATGGTAAAGAGTTTGAGAATGTCAAATTTAATGAGTTCTTTGCTAAGTTTGGAATGAGTAACTACTTTTCAGCTCCCAGAACACCTCAACAAAATGATATTAAGCAAAGTAAAAATAGAATTCTTATGGATATTGGAAGAACAATGTTGATAGATTCTGGACTTGCTCACAACTTCTGGGCAGAAGCCATTAATTCTACATACTATATGACTAATAGCTTTCTTGTGAGATCTATCCTACAAAAGACCTCTTATAAACTTCTAACCCAAAGAAATCCCACGCTAGGCTATTTCAAACCTTTTGGTTGTGCGTATTTTGTCCTTAACAATGGTAAGGAGGATCTCTAAAAAATTGATCTAAGGAGTGATCAGGGAACTTTCATTGGCTACTCCTCTACAGGCTAAGCTTACATGATCGATAACAAGAGGACACAATGTGTGGAAGTAGGTGTTCATGTCATATTTAATGAAGCATAAAATGTTAGGAAGGGCAATGCATCAAATGATGAAGATAATGAATTAGGAAATCCTTCAATTTTTCCAAAAAATAATGATGTTGTGTCCCAGAGTCCAGAATTAGGAACAGAAGATGACGTCTCAAAGGATCTTTAGAATGAAGTAACTCCTCCAGACTTTAAACCCTCTCTCTATGAATGAAATGATCATATTGACAACTATGGAATCCCAATTGGAACTTACTCAAGCTCTAATAAACTCAATCCTCTCAGATCTAGATGAAAGCATCAATCTTCCCATCCTCTTGACAACCTCATGTCTCCTCTAAACTCTAGTGTGCTAATAAGAAATAGAGCCAAGAACCTTTGTACCTTTTCTACATTCTTGTTACCAATTAAGCTAAGACTTTAAAGGTAACATTAAAGGATACCGATTAGATCAATGCTATGCTAGATAAGCTTTACCAGTTTGAAGGAAGCAAGGTTTGGCATTTGTTTCCAAAGACTTCAGACAAAATTATCATAGGTATTAGATGGGTGTACAACAACAAGACTGATGAATATGGGAATACTATCAGGAACAAGGCCAGGTTAGTTATGAAAGGATATAATTAACAAGAAGGCGTAGGTTATGATAAAACCCTTTCTTCTATGGCAAGAATAGACACAATTTGAATCGTTATTGACTTTGCCTCTTACATGGAGTTTAAATTATTCCACATGGATGTGAAGAATGCCTTCTTAAATGACTTTTTCAAAGAAGTGGTGTTTATCAAACAACCTCTAGAGTTTGAGAATTTTAATCTGTCCAATCATATGTTTAAATCTGACAAAGACCTTTATTGTCTAAAACAAGATCCACGAGCTTTGTATGAGAGATTCTCTAACATTCTACATGAAAATGTGTTCAAGATAGGAAAAATTAACAAAACACTTTTTCTAAAAGCTAGAGGAAGGAATCTACTTATTGTTTCAATTCTATGTCGATGATATCATATTTGGAGCCACCACCCACTCCCTTTGTAATAAGTTTGCTAGATTGATGAGCAGTGAATTTGAAATAAGCAAGATGGGAGAACTAAACATCTTTCTTGGGTTGCAGATTATACAAGGTGCATCTGGAATCTCTATATTCCAACAAAAAGTATATTCAAGAACAACTTAAAAGGTTTTATGTGGAGGATTAAAATCCTATCGATACTCCTATAGCACCTCTTCTAAAATAAACTTGGATGAGTTTGGTCCCTCTGTGAATGAAACTTTGTATAGAGGGATCATTGGTTCTCCTCTTTACCTCACTACTATCTGAACTAATATTGTTTTAAGTATTGGACTAAGTGCTAGGATCCAAGAATGTCTAAAGGAATCTCACTTGAAGGATGCCTAGTGAATCTTAACATATCTTAAAGGAACTCCTGAATTGTTTTTTTTTTGTCCTGTTGGAGATTTTTTTATCTGACTAGATATGTTTATGCTGATTATGTTAAGTTTTAGGTGAATAGAAAAAGCACTTCAGTTATGACTCACTTCCTAGGGTCATCCCTAGTATCATGATGTACCAAGAAATAGAATTCCATGGCTCTCTCCATAGCTGAAGCTGAATATGTTACTATTGCTTCATTTTGGGCATAACTTCTATGGATCAAGAAACAACTTGAACAATTTGGCATCCTCTCAGACTGTGTTCCACTGTAATGTGACAACACTAGTGAGGTCAACATGGCAAAAAATCCGATTCAGTATAAAAAAACAAAGAATATTGATGTTAGACATCTATTCTTGAGAGACAATATTGAAAAGGGGTTGGTCAAGATGGTTTTTTGACAATCAAATTACTAATATCTTTTTCAATTCGCTTGGTAGAGAACCTTTTCAAAAGAATAGGTCAAGGTTGGGGCTGATGAGACCTAGCTAAATTTTTGTTCCTCATCATTTGTTTTAATATGCATATGATTTCGTAGGTAGCTATCCAAGTCAGATGTTCCATTTTTTCTTGGTTTCCTACCTTACTTTTTTTATGATGCCAAAAGGGGATATGAAGTTCTGGTAGATATGTGTTGAGGTAAAAGTTATTGATGGTTATACGTGGTGCTTATTGGGGTTAAGTTGTTCTTTGCAGGGGAAATTGTGTTGATAGGGGAAATGTAAACTCATCAATAGGGTAATACAGTAGAGAATGTCT
>NC_061120.1:20124315-20198565 GCF_002878395.1 Capsicum annuum | reverse complement strand
TAGCCTTTAATTTCCTACAAACCTACAAATCTACAATTATTACATCTTTTACGTAAAGTCTAAAGACTTTGTACAATAATTCAACAATAATGAAGATTACCCTTATTTATCATAATTCATCTAAATGATTGTAAAAGAACTGGAGTATTTAATAACAAAGGTATAATAAATACAAAATGATAAATTTTCTCTTAATTTTCTATATTGGACAATTTTTTTGATTAAATAGGACAATTAAAAATGGATGGCGAGAATTATCATATTATTCTATTCATTTTGATTTATTTGTTGATTTTTATTTGACGCGGAGTCAAAGAAGTTTTTTGGATGTACAAAAGTAGCCTTTAATTGAATGATGTTAATCATGTCAGGCGTTTTTTAGTCAATTGCTATTAAGTTGATGTGTCTAAAAGCACTCTTGTTAAAATGGTTTGATTACTTGCTAGCTAAGGCTAAATTTAGATGTTTATTTATATATTATGTTAAATTCAAAAGATACCATTTTATATCTTCATAATTTGATCTAGATTAATAAAATATTTTTTAAGAAATGTAATTTTTTATTTTATCCAAAAGAAACTGAACACTAAGCTAATCTCGACAATAGAAGAAGGTTTCACACAACACAATCTCACAAAATCTTTCACCATTATTTTAAATTATGTCCGGAAATGAATAACTTTAATTATGTCCGACATCATTAATTTTTCATGGTTTCTCAAGAATAGATGGAAGACTAAATCTAATCACGTCTAAAAGAAACAACATGAAATAATATTATTTTAATTTGGTTTTATTTAAAAGAAACTAAACACCAAATTAATCTCGAAAAAAAGTAAAGGATATCATTTTATGTAAATCTTCCCTCTTCGCCTTTAATTAGGCCACCCTAATCCTCAATTTCTAAGTAAATTGCATGATTTTTCCATTCCAGTGGTTGGCACCTAAACTAGTAGTGTTTGTAATTCATTTTATTACAATAAAAGGCACATGATACCTTTTTCAAAATGTTCTTTCAATACTGTGAATCCATTAAATTTAATTTACTGTGGCGTGTGAGGGCTGTCTTCGATTGTATCGATTGACAAAAAATGGTGCTATGTTTTATTTGTTGATCAATTTTCAAGATATATGTTGGTTTTCACACTCAAAGCTAAAACAGAAGCTCTGAAACCTTCCAAGATTTACATCCCATAATTGAAATACATTTTAACACAAAATTTTATACTTTTACATCAATGGTGGAGGTGAATTTCAAAAGTTAGATTCCTCTCTAATAACACATGGAATTGAATACTTAGTGTCCCCATATACACCACAAAAGGTAGCCTTAGCTGAATGCCGACATCGGCATGCCGTCGAGATAGTCCATACCTTATTACATCAAGCATCCTTACATTCAACCTTTTGGAGTTATCACTATCATCAAGTTTCTTATTTTACTAACCGGAACACTACACCCAATCTACAAAATAAATCACCTTTTGAAATCCTATTAAGGTTGTGCCCAATAATAATTCCATCAAAGCTTTCGGATGCTTATGCTACCCATGGCTCAAACTGTATTGTATTAATATTTAACAATCTCATTTCACAACATGTCTTTATATAGGGCTTTCTAATAAAAATTATGGCCATCAGTATTTTGACCTAGTTTAGTCCAAATAATAATTATGCTGAGATGTAATCATTTTGGAAGACAATTTCCTGTTCCAGGATTAATAATAAAACTAATATTCCTTGGGATAATAATTATATTGAATAAAAATCCAGTGTGGAAACTAACAAATTTCACATTCCTTCTATCAGCTCCTCCCATCAGCGAGTACGTTGCCATGGTCCCTCAACGTCTAGAAAGCAATTTCCTTATCTCTCAATGGGGTCATCTCTCCACAAGCAAGTAATATTCCTTCCCCTCTCACAACTCCCACTTCTTCTCCCTCAACACATGTTCGACAAAAATAGAGAACTGTTTAATATTCTTCAGCACCTCAGACATCTCCGTCACGACCACTTTTCATGTATCATAGCAAAGGGAGATAACCCATTCCTAGCAAAAGTTCAAGTCCTCACAAAAATCTATCTGCTTCCGTATAAAATAAGCTCAAAATTTCTTCAATCCCACCTCAACCATAGCGACATCTCCACCTATTCAAATTGACCCACCAACCAAACCCCGGCCAAACCAGCCAGCCATTAAAGTTCACCTAACGAACACCCGACCACAAAGTAGTAGCCTTAAACCTAATTAGTTTCACAAAACCTCTACATTATCACTGAAAATCCACATAACCCATAAGCAAGACAAGCGAATTCCCAATGGAACTCAGCAATGCTAATTGAATTTGATGCTCTTGTTTGCTACCATACTTGGGATTAGGTTCCACGTGAATCTTCAAACAATGTGGTGGATTGTAATTGGTTATTCAAAATTAAATATAAACCCAACAGTTCTATTTAATAGTACTAGTCTCATTCCAAGGGATTTAATTTACATCCAAGACTTGACAGTCATTGAACTTTCAGTCCACTAGTTAAGCGAGTTGCTGTCCATATTTTCTTGACTATAGCTGTAACAACCAGTATTTTCAGGCTAGAATTCAAACGGTCGTTTTTACTTGTATAGACCCGAACCTAATGATTCTTTGTTAATATTTGTGTTATGATCAATTCTATAGTGTGGGAATACTTTTGAATATGAATTGAGTTCATAAAATCCTCTTAACTCAAAGATGAGTTGAGAACGTTTCTACCAAATAAGTTTTAGTGAATGTTTCAACATGGGTTAAATTCCAACGACCATTACTCCTAGTATATAACAAGTTACATGACCTACTATATACCAAATAAAATATCTTTGAGTCTTCTTTCCAACGCAACTGTTTTCACCTTAATCCGATATCGGAGAAGAATTTATACACATTTTACTTCGGAGTATCTGTCAGTCAACTAAGGGGTGACTACGCTGACAAGCCATTACTTAGGTGACGACTAAGCTGATGAGCCGTAAATAATGTGATGAGTCATCAGCTCTAGTCATCCGCCTAGGTCAGTAAGTGGAAAATCCCAACCTAAAAGTGACAACTAAAGTGACAAGTCGTTAACCATGTCGTCAATTAAAGAATTGTTGCAACTTTCTTTGGATTCTTTAGGGGTATTTTTGTCCTTTCTTTACCTCAAACCCTACCCCCATGAATTAAATCATACTTCAAACCCTATTTTCTGTTAAATATATTAGTTTCTAATTACTCTTTCTCCTCTCCTCCCTCAAAGTGAGATAAATTAGGGTTTCTTTCCAAGACTCATATTTCCAACAATTAGAATAAAGATATCTCAAATTTGATTCATGAAAAAGATATGTGGGGCTATCCTAAACCTAATGGGTAGATTTTATTGTTTTTAATAAGTTTTAAAGTTATGAAATTATGTATATAAATATGTTTTTTTTTAGAATACTTTGAAGCGTATGCATTGTAACCCATTTTGAAGAGATTATCTTATTGTTTTCTAGGGATTAAGTTATATTTATGTTTTCAAATGTTATGTGACTTCGAGAACTAATATCAGAGCATGTCTCATGAAATTTCCCTATCAACTTAGAATTTGGCTAACTTTTCACCTTATGGGTCATCCAATTGCACGTCTTAAATTATAATTCAAATGTTTTGCTATCATTGTGGACTCGACATTGTTTTATAAGTTGAAGAGAGGGTGTCTTCTTGTTTATGAATGTGCAATATGTTAGTTCAAATAACTGCATTATTTTTATGAATAAGTTAGCCACCGTATATTTAAATTGAAATTTTGATATCATTATATAGGTTGCATATGGTTTGAAAATACAAACTCTCATGTGACGTTGATAAATACTTTATGGTTGTCTTTAATGTGCTTTTGAAAAAGAAGGGGCTACAGATGAAATATGATAAGATATGAGTTACTTGCAAGTTTGGCTATGATGATACCCTGCATTGATATGCCCTTAGAAAAATAAGCACTGAATGTTTTGAGCATGAAGCACGATTTTTAAAGGAATAAAATTGGGATTAAAGAGATTTAGATGGTGTCACGGCCCGAACTAGGTCCTGGCCGTGATAGAAATCCCAAACCATGAAGGTTCGAACGTCTTACATTATCTGGTAGTCATGCAAAACATTCATATAATAAGTGAAGATGCAGAAATACAATTGGTCATACTCTGAATTCAGTTTAACAATAAGGAATAAAATCTGAAATCAACTAAACAACATCTAGAACAATTTGCAAAATCTCTACTAAATGATCAAATCAAAGCTGTCTGAAAACTGGGACAAGGCCCCCATTAGACCAAAACCATAATAAATGATAAATGACTGAAAACAACTAGGCCTTCTGAATTATAGAAGGCTCACCAACTGAACTTTATATTTCTGTCGGAACAAATCTACTGCTTATCAGAACCCTTAGATTGAGCCTCAGAACTTGAGAAGGTAGGGTGTCAATACAATTGTATTGGTACGCAGAGCAAATCCAAAATAATAATTTATATTCAACATATATGAGAGCAATTTAAAACCAGTTCATAAATATATCATATGGTAAGAAATCACATGGGCATTTTTGAAAGACTCTATAAAATCATCTGAACTCTGTGATACTCTTTGTTTTACTTCTGTGCTAGGTGGTACACCCTAAAATTTCATAGATTTCACCGACTACCTTATCTCGGTTGCTGCCAAGATAGGAGTTCTAGTAAGGGAAGAGCACACAACATCAAACAGTAGGGTGCCACAACCCCAATCAAGTCATTATGTCATGGTTGGGCTCAAGATAAAAAAGAAGGGCTCCAAACCATATGTCCCGATTTGGGATGACAAAATAATAGGTACACAAGATCACATAATAGGGTACCAAGTTCCCGTGTCGACAAATCAAAATTTTCAGCATAGAGTCATTTGACTCGTGCTTGCTTCGGATAACCACCTAACTCACATTAACCCAGTTTTTAACTCTTTAAAACAAGTATTCTCTGAAATCAAACTCTGAAAACTTTAAATCTGCTATGGCATACATTTATATGGTATCATCATACCATTGATTTGCAAGTCACATCTCTGAGCCATTTATAGCATATTATCATCTCTTCTTTAAAAACATGTAGTTTGGGACCACCATAATAATAAATCAATTCAAAGAATTCTTTCTTTTAAATTCATGTAAACACATGCAAGAAACTTTATCTTTATCAACATCTCAATAATGCAAGGTGGTCATGTCAAGTTTCTCAATTACATGCAATTTTTTCTCTGTAAAACAAGCATATAAGTATAACAAGAGACTCACTTCCATCATCTCCAAATCATGTCAAATACTATGATATTGAAAAGACCACTTTCTAACCATCAAACATGTATTTCAAATCATTCCCAATAAGTTCATAAACTTAAATTCATCACAAGAGAGGGATTTCATAATTTGTGCTCTGAAACAATCCTCAATAACAATTTTTCATACATATAAATATACATATAAATTAATTAAAGGGGATAAGGCCTAAAGGACAAAAAAATAATATCATTATAACATTCTTGATGCATAATTAAAAATCATGAATTCCAAAACCTTTTTCTAAATTCATGCTTGACAATTTTTAAATCATGTTCTAGTGTTCACAAACCCATGTAGTTTTTGGGATAAACCCCACGTACCTTAAATTAGAAGTTTTTGAATGAACTCTAGCTTTTGGGATGTTATACATACGATTGATAGGTGCTTTTTGTAGCCCTCACAATGGGGATTCCAAATCTTGAAGAATTAAGGAAAACCTACGATTAAATCTTGAGATATATTGATCTTTTGGTTGAAACCCTAAGGAGTGTTCTTGGTGATTTTGGGCGAAAATAACCTTATTTTGGTATTTGGGGTATTTAATCCCGTGTTATGGCTGAATAGGCGGTGGAAAATACCACTTTTTCCCTTAAAAACGTGAAAACAGAACCTGAAAATTGCGTGTGTGCGACAGAGCGGGTGTCGCGCGCTAATCGCATGATGCTATTGTCTCAGTCACTAAAATGGCCATAACTTTTCGCTTGGGCATCAGATTTTGGCAAAATTGGTATTATTAGAAAGATAATTAGAAAAGATATAAATTAGGCCCTGTAATTATTTATATACAAAGAGTTATGGCCAATTGAATTTGACCTAAGTTTCGACGCTTACTCAAACTCAAACGATAGGAAAACTTTCAACTCATCCTTGAGTTTGGGGACCTCTATGATCTCAATTCATGATCAAATAGGTTCCCACACTACATAAGTGATTAACATGCCAAATTTGCATTGGATTTATGGCTTTTGGATCATGTACACATAGAAACGACGGTTTTCATTCTAGCCCAAAATGTGGGGTGTTATATTACCTCCCCCTTGGGATCATTCATCCCTGAATGATGGGTAGGAATGTTGAAGTCTTTAAGGTATGGAATAACATAGACATGATATGTATTCTAAGAAAGGATATAGCCAAACTGAAACATTTAAACTTCTATCATGATACTGAATTCTGAGCTGACTTGACTTTACTTGCTTTAAGGAGCTGATTCATGCTGAGAGTTTAGGATTCCCTTGAAGTGTTCATGATCAAATCATGCATATTGAATTGACAAGTGATAACTTATGCAAATACGAATCATGAGAAAACTGAACTTAGATCATATCAAGGTATTACACTGTATGAGCTAAAATACTTGAAAAAATTTGAGATGATGCGCTAAACTCTTATGAACTGAGTCATGACTAAATAGCCAAATTTGAAACATGATGCTTTTACTGAACTATATTCGCAACTTACATGGATGGAATAGATTATATCTTGGGATGGTTATACGCTTGAGACTTCGGATAGTAGGACTGGGTGAAAAGGTGGAAAACTACTGTAACTTATCTACCTGACTGTTAAACTGAATTACACTGGAATCTTATACTTAATCGGAGTATCTCTTCAACACTCTTTTTAAAGAAGTTCTAGTAACATCAAGGAGCAAAGAATCTTGGGCATGTGTTACACAAGACATTCATCTAAGGAATCACAACAATGACACCACTCTATAGTATGGCATATAAACATATAACTCATAAACTAGGATAGACTTACCAGGACTTAGGTAAAGCAACTTCTTGTTTTCAAGCTTAGTACACTTCTCGAATACTCCCTTAACTATACTATTCCCTTTAAATACCATACTCATTTGATTCAATCTTCCATATCTTTTTAGAGATCACACCCTAAGAATAATGTGCCTTACCACTTCAATGACCAACTATGAACTCTTACAATGGATTCACTAGTGCATATCGCGTTCCTCCACTTAAATCCCAATATGTCATCCAAGCCCATCTTTATAACCACATATGAACTTGAAGAAAAACACCTATAAAGACATACTTCACATATTATCTAAACCACTATCAATATAACTCCCTCACGCTACCCCAAGAACACACACACACAACATTCAACTAACCATCACACGTATCAAAGACTTGGCCCAAAATCTTACTTCACACTTATGGCCTTATCTAAAACAAGCATACAATGGTCATCCATCAACAAGGAACATTTACTCATCACCACTATCATCACATAAGGAGGAGTCACTAAAAGGTTAGAACATAAGTCCTTGAAGCATGGAAGGATATTATATGAGACTTGACGCTTAACTGAGGCCTGAGGAATAGCGAATCAACATCATGAATTCATCAAAGTGATTTCAGTTGAGGGCATACCTGGCTATAAGCTGAATCTCGCCAATCATTTGGTGTACAACATGAGTTATGGAAACTGATCATACTATAAAGAGTGAGTACATGAGTCATGAGCTGCATGAACTCAACTTGGAGTTCATAACTTATGGAATATAATTCCGACTACTGAAATGAACTGGAACCCTCATTTTAGAACTGGAAGAGTACGTGATTCTCTATCATATGCATGAACATAAACTATGATCATGGAACTGAAATATAGGGCATGAGTTATGTATTAGGATAATTGAAAAATACTGAGATAAGAATGGGTTGAGCCTCCCCCTTACTTTTGATGTTCTATATCATACTCGCATTACTACTAAAATTTGAGAGTTTGCTTTGGTCACTTGTTCTGTCATCTCCCCCTTAACTTTAAGCCATCATCTTAAGTTTGAGAGATCCCTTTACCAAACTCCAAACCGAACCACACTAACTACACTATGGGGTCTAGAATATGACAATACACGCAATTAAATAGAACATAACCCGAATGACTACACTGGAAGTGGGAAAACCCACTGCTAATACTACCTTCTGATATACACTCTATCTTTCTATAGCCTCCCCCATTGGTCATCATATAATACTTGAACACTTACTAACTTTGAATATTCATGAGTATCCCCATAGTCGGAGTGCACACCCTCTAACGCTTCAACTCTTATTTCTATTAGTTCAACCTTCAAAAATTCAAACCTAGATTCTAACACTTAACATAGATATCACCAAGAATTTGATGAATTATACTACTTCCGACATAGCCTACCAATATCACGACTCCAAACTTGTATCTGTAATACCCCGAGAAATTTTTCGTTGAAATTTTATACGTAAACATGTTGGGTTCTATCTTCTAGAATGAATTATAAATTTTTTGCGCAGAATGTCTTAGATTATGACCCACCATTACGTAGAGTATCGAATAAGATTTCCAACGATATGTGGATTATCTAAAACGGACACCCGAGCGATGACTTATGAACATCCGATCGAACCGTGAATAGTAGTGAACAGTAAAACGTTCAGAAAAAAAAGGTACTGAGGCCTGGCATATTTTTGATTCAACTTGAAATGATCATAACTCCTTGTACATAGTGATCTGGGTAATCTACTATATATCAACAGAAATCTCTGCGATTCCTCTTTCCAATGAAATTGGTTTCATCCAATTTCTCTATTGGAGCAAAAAGTTATGGTCGATCTACTTCAGCCTATCAAAAGTGAATTTTTGGGTCAAATTCAAACGATCATAACTCCTCATACACAATGATCGGGGTGAGATACTATATATCAATGGAAATATATGAGAGTCCTCTTTCTAATGAAATTAGTTTCATCCAATTTGGATATCGGAGTAAAACGTTATGGTTAATCTACTTCAGACTATCAAAACAGTCCACCAAAGGACAGATTCGAGAATTATTTAACTTTTAGGGGCGTTTTAGTCATTCGCCCTCACCCAAAATCCATCCAAACCCTATATTAAAGCCTATTAGAAGCATTATATATAATATTTCATCAAATTCCCTCAAAAAGAAAACCCTAAGCTCCTACATCCAACTTCAAGAACCTCCAAAGTTCACCATTAATTCTGCAAATTTATTCAAGATTCCAAGTTCCTAGTTCAAGAACTCCAAGAACCATCATTCAAAGGCACGATTAACATCTCAAAAATGAGTATCGATCTAAATTTCATCATTCAAGGTATGTGGGGTTTTTCAACAAGAACTCTCTGTCGTTCTTGTGCCCAAAAGTAATTTTCTTTACAAAGGCATGATTTTTATTTGATTTTTATGAATTTGAAGCATGAACCTATATCTTATGATGATTATTATGAAATCTTGATATTTATTATTTTGAAATATGAATTTACATGTGTGGAGATATAAAGCATGAATCTTGAGCGATATTTATCATGATTTTGATATTTGGGACGTGAATCCCCATTGGAAATTGTGTTTTTTTGAGAAAGTGTGTGTTATAAGCACATTGATGTTGAATATTTGAGAAATTTTGAATGATTTGACCTTTTGGTCTTAATGGAGTTGTTTTGAACTCCAGTGTGAAAGAAATCCACAACGTGGTTGATTTTGATAGATGGGAAGCATGATGGCTCCCGATGTATATTTATATATTACTGAAATTGTTTTGTTGTGGATTGTCTTTAAAATGATCTGAGCTAAGTCTGGGAGAAATATTTAGCATCGAGTGGGAGGTATAAAGCAACCTTACTTTTCTAGAACTACGTGCCCCCGTAGGAGTGAGCCTGAGGCTGATTTATATAGTGATCACTAGTTTGTATGGATTTGATATTGATAGTCCTACTCTGATGGCAAGGATAGGACGACTCTCCCCAACGTGAGTTGTACGTTGGACACCATGTAGCTCACATGGTTTATGTCGGTTATAGGATCTCCCAGTGTGTGTGTGTTTCCTTGCGTGTATGGTGAATGGTGAAGTGATTTGAAAGTGGAATTGTGAAAGTTATTCTTTCGAAAGATTTAAATGATATTTACATTTTGAGAATTGATATTCTTGATGAACTGAAAGTGATTGACAAATTATATGATGACTCACATGTGTTATTATACTTATTTCATCCTCTCATCATTATGATGATTTTCTTCAGGCTATATGAGTCTTTCATACATCCTGCATATTTCTTATAAATATTTATGATGATGATATTTATAAAACTACATACACCCCCATATACTCGGTTCCTTTCCATGGTACTGACCTACATCTTCAGATGTGGGCTGCATTTTCTCGGAATGTAGGTTTAGGTGCTCAGTTCCAGGTTCGACAGTGATTCTTCGGGCACGCTGTTCTACATCCTCTGTCGTGGTGAGTCCTCATGTTCCGAGAACGTGATGTCTGATGTTGGTTTTTTGGAATTATTTACATTTGATAACTGAGTATGAGTCAGTTAGGGCATGTTTCAATGGCTCGCTGGTTTTATTGATTTTCTTAGAGGCTTGTCAGACTAGTATAGATGTTGGGAGTTGACTAATAAGTTGTATTTTGTTATTTTTCTGAAATTCTTTTATTCTTGGATGATGATTACTCTGTAGATATTTGAGGGTTATTTATGGAAACCCGTTGATTCGTGTTAAACTGAATGAAAATGGCTCAAAGGGTTAGCTTGGGTCTACTCGTAGCCTCAAGCACCGTGTGACTGAATCCATTTTCGGGGCATTACAGTAGCTCTCTACTATGAGAATCAAGACCATATCAAAAGGCTCAACATTATAAATCAAAGCTCCTTAACTTAGCTATTTAGAACACCATATACCATCTAACTAATCTTTCTCCACCTAGAAAATCAACGGTACCACTAGCCACACACAACATGTAGTAGTCTTAGAAAAATACCGCAACCTCATATCACCTTGGCATACTTCTACTTCATACATACAACATCATACTTCACTACGAATCAAATAAACTTAAGCTCTCGTATGCACTGTTCAAGCCTATTAGATCACTTCCATAAAACTAGTATCATTAACTAAGAAATAATCACATCCACCTTCATGGCCATAAACTGTTCAAACTTAATGCCTAGTGCTAAACATTATTTACAACCCAACCTTAGACACAATTCTCACTTGGAAACTACGAAATAAAACATCAAGAAACAATAATACACTAGAACTCCATAGCCACAATAATCGATCATGTCCTGGTTTTCCTTATTATAATTCATTAACACGCACTATTTCAACACATCAAGCCTATAGCATCAATCATCTACCACTAATGAAGAATGCAACATAATATACTAGTCCATCAAATTAGGATATTTTACCCAAATATCTCATTTTATTTAGATACAACACACAACTAAAACACCTTTATGACATCACTGCTATGCCTCAAAATCTTCTACATACCTTTTCACAACTAGTACTAGTTTACAACTACCAAAGAAAATAAGGTCAAGGGGGTAAAGTTACATAATAGACATGGTCAACCTTAATCTTATATTATAACCCCATAAAATATTATCTACTTATGCGGCTTTCTCACATCACATTTACTTACCCAAGTGTACATTTAGACTACCTTCAAATTCCACAAACAACAGTGTGTCTATAATTATAACTTACTAGCCAATCTAGCCATTTTCATACTTTGAGCAAACAACAACTCACCTTAGCTAATAACTCCTTCTCTACCTTCTTCTAAACTAACACACAAGGACATATCACTTTATTACCAACTTAATCTCATTCAAAAAAAGACTCGGCTATACATACATTCAATAAATCTTCCTTACCACTTTTCTTACCATTACGCCTCTAAACCCCCAGTTCCAACCAACACACAAATCAACAAGATGAAAAACATGTTGCTAGTGAATCGAAATAGGCCTCACACGGCTTCACTAGACTTTGATTTTGTCTTTTGAACAAGAAAATGAGAGAATGACAAGGCAACAATGCTAGTGAATCGAAAGAGCCCCACATGGCTTCACTAGACTCTTAGTTTCAACAACATAATGATAAGAAGATTACAAGAGATAAAAACTTGACACATAATAATCAATGATCTAAGAATACATATTTTACTCTGTATAAATAAAAATCTGAGTCAAACACTTCCCCCACAGACTACCATACAACCCATACATGCTACTAGCTACCATATTAGTTTATTACTAAAAAGGGGTAAATCATCCTCAAACTATCAGTTATTCAACTAAAATATTTATTTACAAAAAAGTCACCCTCACTCTGACTTCTAACTTAGTGACTTCACATCACCAACTTCTTGGTCCAACATCACTACCAATAGGTCATGACACCAACACTTAACTTATACTACTACTCGGGTGGAAATAAAGTTCCAACATTCTGCTACACATTATCCTCCCCTTAAGCATGACATTTGCAACACAAATTTTTGAAAAGGACCGAATACACTTAATACCTCAACCTGAAAAGCACAATTTGATCAAGATCAAGGCTCACACAAGAATCAATACACTCTGAAGAACTAACGGACTCTTGTCAAGTCCCTGTACAAGTTTTAAAATATTATATGATTCAATCAGAAAGAACCATGTCATTTAGACTCTAAACTTTTGTACTTAAATCACCCCAATAATGAGAAATATCTGAGAACATCAGGGATGACTATTACTTTTGTATGGGCGACACCATAGCACGAATTAGAATATAAAAGAGGAACATTCTGACTCTATTGCACGAACTAGAACATGAAAAAAAAGACATTCCTAAACTCCTTTTAGCCTCCTTCTTATAAGTGTGGCACACTACACACCCATAAATAAAAATCTACCCGATATGATTTTGTAGACACCCTGGCACCATGAACCATACTCTGATACCAAGTTTGTCATGACCCAAACTAGGGCCTGGCTGTGATGGACATCCCAAACCATGAAGGACCGAACGTCCTACTCTACGTGGTAGTCATGTACAACATTCATATAATAAGTAAAGATACGTAAATATAATTTGATACAGAATCATGGTCATACTCTGAATTCAGTTTAACAAGAAGGAATGAAATCCAAAATCAGCTAAACAATAACTAGAACAATTTGTGAAATCTTTACTATATGATCAAATCAAGCTGTGTGAAAACTAGGACAAGGCCCCTAGTAGACGAAAAACATAATAAATGATATATGACTAAAAACAACTAGGCCTTCTGAATTATTGAAGGCTCACCAACTAAACTCTGCACTTCTTCCCGAAGAAATCTACTGCTTATCAGGACCCATAGATTGAGCCTTAGAACCTAGGAGGGTAGGGGGTCAATACAATTATACTGGTATGCAGAGAAAATCCAAAATAATAATTTATATTCAACATATATGAGAGTAATTTAAAAACAGTTCATAAATATATCATATGGTAAGAAATCCCATGGGCATTTTTAAAAGACTCTATCAAATCATCTGAACTCTGTGACACTATTTATTTTACTTCTATGCTAGGTGGTACACCCTACTATTTCATAGCTTTCACCGATAACCTTATCTTGGTTTCTACCAAAATAGGAATTCTATTGAGGGAAGAGCACACAAGATCACACAACAGGGTGACACAACCCCAATCAAGTCATTATATTGTGGTTGGACTCAAGATCACAAAGCACTGCTCCAAACCATAAGTCTCGATTTGGGAAGACAAAATACTAGGTACACAAGATCACATAGTAGGGTATCGAATTCCCATGTTGGTAAATCACGATTCCCAGTATAGATCATTTGACTCGTGCTTCCTTTGGGTAACCACCTAACTCACATTAACCCAGTTTTTAACTCTTTAAAATATGTATTCTCTGAAATCAAACTCTGAAATCTCTAACTCTGTTACGACATATATTTATATAGTATCATCAAACCATTGACTTGCAAGTCACTTCTCTGAGCCATTTATAGTTCATTATCATCTCTTCTTTCAAAATATGTAGTTTGGGACCACCGTAATAATAAATCAATTCAAAGAATTCTTTCTTTTAAATTCATGTAAACACATGCAAGAAACTTTCTCTTTATCAACATCTCAATAGTACAAGGTGGGCATGTCAAGTTTCACAATTACATGCAATTCTTTCTCCGTAAAAAAGTATATAAGTATAACAAGAAACTCCCTCCCATCATCTCCAAATCATATCAAATACTATGATATTGAAAAGACCACTTTAAAACCATTAAATATGTATTTCAAATCATTCCTAATAAGTTCATAAACTTAAATTCATCACAAGAGGGGGATCTCATAATTTGTGCTCTCAAACAATCTTCAAGCACAATTTTTCATACATATACATATAAATCAATTTAAGGGGATAAGGCCTAAAGGTCAAAACAACAATATCATTAAAACATTCATGATGCATAGTTAAAAATCATGAATTCCAAAATCCTTTTCAAAATTCATGCTTGACAATCTTTAAATCATGTTCTAGTGTTTACAAGTCCATGTAGTTTTTAGGATAAACCCCACGTACCTTAAATTAGAAGCTTTTAAATGAACTCTAGCTTTTGGTATGCTATACATATGATTGATGGGTGCTTCTTGTATCCCTCACAATTGAGATTCTAAATCTTGAAGAATTAAGGAAAACCCACAGTTAAATTTTGAGAAATATTAATCTTTGGGTTAAAACCCTAAGGAGTGTTCTTGGTGATTTGGGAGAAAATAACCTTAATTTTGTGTTTGAGGGGATTTAATCCCGTGTTATGGATGAATAGGGGGGGTGGAAAATGCCACTTTTCCCTTAAAAGTGCAAAAATAGAACCTGAAAATTGGGTGCGTGTGACAAAGCGTGCGTCGTGCGCTAATCGCGCGATGCTATTGTCTTAGTCACGAAAATAACCATAACTTTTTGCTTGGGTATCGGATTTTGGAGAATTTGGTATTGTTCGAAATCTAACTCGAAGAGCTTTCATTTGATATATACTAGGCCCTGTAATTCATTATATAAAAAGAGTTATAGTCAATTAAAGTTGACTCAAGTTTTGACGCTCACTCAAAACTCAAACAATAGGAAATCTTTCCACTCGTCCTTGAGTTTGGGGACCTCTATGATCTCAATTCATGCTCAAATAGGTTTTCACAATACATAATTGATTAAGATTCCAAATTTTCATAGGATTTGTGGCTTTTGAATCATTTACGGTTTTTTTTCTAGCCAAAATGCGGGGTGTTACAGATGGTTTATTGTAGAAGTCACGAGTTTAGATAACTCACAGCCTGAAACCATAATGTGTCGATGTATGTTTTATTTTGGGGTAGGTGTGTCATGCATGGAGGAATATCCTTTTCTTATGGAAATGTGTGTTATGCAAGGCGGCATACATTGTGATTTTTACGTACTCTAATCTTGGTGGCAAACTTGGATTGAGGCCTTGGCCGCTAAGTCAAGGGCGAATCTCATATAGCCCATGGGATGATCAAGATTGTAGGGTGTACCATCTAGCTCAGAAGTAAATGAAAGAGTTGAGTCATGATTACAAGAGAAAGATTTTAAAACTCATCATACTATGCCTATGTATTTTTAGTTACTTGGTGCTAAATTGATTTATGAAATGCTCTCAGCTATGTTCTATAAAATACATGTTATTTTTTTATTGTTGTACGTACCAGCACTTTAGAGTATTGACCCCTATATTTCAGGTTCTATGGTATAATCCCATGGTCCATCACATCGAGCACATGGGATATGACGGAATTAGTGAGACATCCATCTTTCGTAAGGCATTTACTTATGTGTTGATTCTTTCAGTTTATGGTCCAACCGGGGCCTTTGTCCCGACATAGATAGTTTTCGTTAGAGGCTTCATAGACGGTATTTGTTGGCATATTTCAGATTATATATTTCCATTGAATAGTATTATCTCTTCCTCACTTTGATTTATGAATGCATTATTCTTACAATAGAATACTAAGGGGTCTCTTGGGCCTTCTTGGTTCGGGCTACCCGTCGTGGCCAAGGCCTCGACTCAGATTGTGACAATCACCATTAAACTTTACTGGCATAATACATGAGTAACTAAATATAAATGGGAATAAAAAACTGAGTGGAAGCATAATCATGAGATAATATATTTTAATTCATTACTCTTAGATGTTTACAACACTATAATCTTAAAGAGTGAGGAACTCAAACTACATAAAATAACTTTAACTGACTCTTTATGAAGCCTATACAAATAATTACTATTGGTGAAATGATCCCCAACTATCCTTAATCAATACCTACCAATAAGAAAAGGAAATATTAAAACTGGAATAGATTTGTGTCCTTGAAATAAGAGAACTTATAACCAGCCGAATGGTTGTACTGATCTGCCTGATTAAAAATGTAATAATAAGCACCTAAAACTACATCATATGAAAAATGTAGGTAGAAGAGGCATGTAATTAGTAATTTGGAATGTACTGAGTATGTGAGATGGTCACTAGTTATGAAAACACTAAAAATATGCTTCAAAACTAGGAACATAAGTCATTTGCTGAAATATGCATTTAAAGTATGCCTTCACGCAAAAGCAGAGGCATAGTGAAATCTCAGATCATGATTTAAAATAGTTATAAAACTTTAAAATCTTTAGAAGAATAAATATTTCATATGATTTAATGTTGATGCTGAAGATGCTGTAAACCCGTAGTGAATGCTAAGGAATTTTAGGGTAGCTGAACTAAAGTACAATGACGCTATATAAAATTCACAGATTCTAATATGCAATGATAATCTAGAAAGTCATAGTTTAAAAGCAAGTAAAACTTAAATGAAGGTTATGTACAAATACTAAGTCTGAAACTATGGGATGTGCACTATTGCAGTGATCGCATAAATAAACATATAACTGATTAATACTAGAAAAAAAATTTAATATGAAGTTATGCAATAATAGAGTTTGATTTGTTGGAGAAACAATATGAGCTAAACATGGAGTTTGATTTATAAACCATACTGATAAAAGGCCCAATATACTTTGCCAGGGTATAAAGGTTTATTTGATGTGGTACCACTAAACTTATAACCAAAAGTACTAAGGTCTCCAGTGTAGTCTGATGTGTGACCCTTAAGAACGTACGATGGCCTCTATAAATTTGAGACTTAGAGACTTCTACTGAAAGTCTCATCCTAACAAACTAGTTAGCCTCCATAACTACATCCGCTCGGTACAAAATACTACTCGAAAGTAAATATAAATTGATATAGCAGAAGACCAATGATAATGATATTCTGGGATTGTAATACGAGCACTTATATGAAAGTATACTAAATCATGAAAACTGAAGGATTGAGTGTTTGATTGACATTACAAGATATCCTAAGTCATCAAGTGTTCATAACACACCATCTCTGAAGAATGCAACTATTATGATAAGTTTCATAATCTAAGAGAAATGTGAAATTTCATAACACAAGTCCAAAATCATAAATTTACCAACAAATTGTGGATACATAATTCTAAGTATGTGAAAATACCTAATAAAAATAAAAACATGGTATATCAACTAATATAAACTGAAATTTGAAAAATCATGATAAATAATGCTTAATTGTCTTAAAAACTGATACATCATACATAACTTGATCATATGCTTTAAATCTGAAGTAATATCATATAAATCATGCATGAACATTGGAATAGTTGTGAGTTCAACATTATAGTCATAAGAAATCTTAAATAGTCATGAAAGTAAAATGTATCACGGAGAACTAAATTTAAGCTTGAAATCCTAATAGGTTAAAAAGCCTAGTTCATGTGAAACATAGAAATTGTAACTGGAATTCATATTTTAAAACTAGGTTTTAGAAATAAAAGTTAATGGAATCCCATACTAAATACCCACCTACCTGATAACTTTTCATTATTTAACTAAAGTCTGAAGGATTTTAACTTGACGATGAATAACCCAAAAGTTTGCCTTGGGAGAATAAAATTGCCTCTTTCTCTATTTTCTCTTTATGTTTTGAGTAAATTTTTAGTTAATAGGAAATTTAGGGTATTTTATACTTATATTCAAGACTTATTATGGCTTAAACTATGTTGTTTTTGTGTTAAAGTAGTTGAAAAAGACTAAAATCTTCTATGAAAACATTATGATTGTGCAGAATAGTGTAAGCTGCCAGTATTGGTGATGGACCGTCACTCCATTGTCCAACCGTCACGCAAACTATAAAAAATAATCACATTTTAGACTTACTAATTTAGAATGGCAATTCGGCCTGACGGGCTATCACTAATATGATGATCCGTCACCCGAGCCGTCACACTTTGGCCAACATACACCTCTTGTTAAATCAAACATAAGTTATACTTAGATATCGAATGAAGGAGATATTTAATGTATTGTAAAAACAATTCAAATATCTCTCATTTGATGGGTGATGAGCTCAAAAATACTTTTGAATTGAGGAGTTATGCTTTTTTTAAGTTTACTATTGTAAGATACTTCAAAAGAAGTCAACTGATAAGGGAGGTTTCGATTTGGCTATGAGCTAGGAATTACTTGTGGCCTTAATAAATGTCTACGTAACTTCTAATATTATCAAAACATGAATATTTATTTCTACATTCACTTGAATCATTTTTCTAATCTTGTCTTAGATTTTCAAGGTGTTAAAATAGCCTTAAACCTCATTAATTTCTCACAACTTCTATATTATCTACAAAAAATAGTCATAACCCGTAAACAAGCCAAGCGACTTACTAATTGAATTCAGAAATTAAAGCTGAATTTTAAGCATTTGTTTGCAACCATATTTGGGATTTAGTTCCACATGACTCTTCCAAAAATTTGGTGGATTATAAGTGGTTATTCATATTTAAATATAAACCTTACAGTTCTATTTATTAGCACAAGGATTTTTTGGTTTCCAAGGGATTTAATCAGCCCCCAAGACTTGATTATCGTTCCACATTCAGTTCAATAATAATGGCAGTTATTGTCAATCTTGTCCTGACTATAACCACTCAACTTTAATGGCCTATGTATCAACAAGTTTCTAACAAACCTTCTTAGAGAGTCATTTTCATAAAGAAGTATACATGTGTCATCCAACCAGATTTGAAATTTTTACGAATCTTACCCATGCATGTCCTCTTCAGAAGGCAATTTATGACCTCAAATAGGCTCCTCGTGCTTGTTATATGAACAAAAAAATCTCCTTACATTTGGCTTTGTTAAATCACATTCTTAAACCTCTCTCTTTATTATGAATAAGTCTTGATTCATTGTGTATATTTTAATTTATGTGGATGATATCATAGTGATTGGTAATCACCAACGAGGCATTCATTATTTTAAGAGCAGGTCAAAACAGCCCCTAGTAAGTCTTTTATTACATTTGGGTCACTTTTGGACACTAATTATGTAATATTTAGCGAAACTATAAATACTTGTTAGATAGGATTATTTTAGTTAGTTTTTGTTTATTGTTAATGATAAATTCATGAACCTCCATTGGGAGTGTTTTGTGAGTTTGGAAAAGTGAATATTGATCTTTGATTAGAAACATCGGTCGTGAGAGAGATTCATCCCCTTTGTGGTCACGTAAAAGTTAGGTGCTATTTGGTAATCTTTAAGGGAGGTTTGTGTTTCATACACCCTTAGATTGCCTTTTTGTTATCATATTTTTGTCTATCTTTCTATCTTTGTTATCCTATCCCTCTATCTCTACTTTTCTAAGTTTAGACTTGAGTTTTCTTGGCGAGAATCATATCAGTTGGTATCAGAGCCGATCTTGATTTCGTTCCTATGAAGTCAATCTTGGGTTTGTTATCTTAGAAATCAACAAAAAAACAAGTGTCAAAATCAAAAATCCTAAAAAAAAAGTAACTATTCACGTTTTGTTCTTATGTAAAATTTTCAGTTTTTGATTTTAACATTTTATTGTGTGTCTAATGTTAGATTTGTGTTCCCTAACACTAAAGGGGTCCAAATATAAAATTTATGCTCAATCAGAGATTTATTAAGCGTTCTATCCTTATTGAAAGCTTGGGTTGAACTTTGACGATTTTTAATGGGTTGCAACAGCTGATGTTTTTTGTGAAGAATTGGAGCTAAATGATGTTTGCAATGAGTTTAGACGGTTAAAAAGTTCTTACAATCAAAATTTCAACTCATCTCGAGCCAAGGTGAAGTTGTAAATATTTAAGTTCTTGGTATTCTCTGAAATATTCAATTCTTCAAATTAATTTTCAGCAAAAAGTTGGTGGTTGATCCTCAAAAGCGAAGTAAAAAGAGTGTAAAAGTGTTAGTAATTTTCATCTTCAATGGCTCAAAGAATATTTCAATAGAAGAGAACAAAAAAGAGACCACAACAAGTTCATTTTCGGCCCCTTGTGCCAGCTGGGAGCTGTCCTACCTCCAAGCTGCCTTGGACCTGCGTTGGAGATGCCGTAGTAGCTCAAAAGTAGCTTAGGCCATTTCCCTATGCTATTGGTCTTTCCTTGAGGTGTGTTGGACCTGCTCAAGCACGTCAAATCAGCCCCTCTAGCGTTTGAGATGTGTTGGGGTGCGACTTAAGCTATTTTGAAGGATCCAAAAACATATTTCAAAGCTTCTAAGTTCCCTTTATGCCAAATTTTGTTTCATCTAGTTTCATTTCTTTGATTTTAAATGATAATTATCAACTAGTAATCAACCTACTTAGATGTGATTAGTGGTTGAGTCCATTTTCTTTCTTCGTCTTATTTCTTTTGAGCCTTTCTAGTTTTTATTTCATCGTAACTTTTTGATTCAAGTCTTTAATTCGTTTTCTATTTTTTTGAGTCATTCAAATATGAATCCACTCCAACCAAAAAGTAGAGATTTAAACCTTATTGTCCTCCTGAGTGAAAGCAACTTTCAACATTCGATGCTTCAATTCTTAGGATCACAAAGGTGAGATTCTTACGAGTGTTGGTGAGGAGCTTTTATCACTAATATTGTTTGTTTATTTTGTAGGTACAAGGTGATATAAGGAAGTATGTCTTTGATATGTTCAAATAATTGTGACTATGACATAGGAGACTATGATTGTGGTGAAGATAGTTATGGCTACTAAGAAGATGGAGATTTTGGGGGCTATGAATATAGCCATGATCAAGAGCTGGATGAAAATAAAGGCTTCTATTCTGATGAAGAATGCGAGATGAATGATAATCCTTGTTTTTATAGTGATTATGGAGATGATGAAGAGCCTTGTGATGTTTTTTATGAGGAAGATGGGGCATATGAGAAGTATTACAATTCACACTGAGCCTTGAGGTGATGTAAGGTATAACCCTTCATTAACAAATATCATGATGATCATGGTGAGACTGTACGTGAGGGTTTTGAAGTTTCATATTCCTATTCTTATAATAATTATTATCAAGGTTGAATCAATGTTAATAGTTATGCTAAGTATTATAGATGTTGCTCCATGAGAATGAAAAAATGTGTATCTTCAAACCCTAGGGGCACTACATCTTATTTCTTTTATCCTAGTTCATAAACACATGGAAATGGGAACCAAGGTAGAAATATAAGGTATAGTAGGATTCAAGATATTCCCACTCTTTTTTTCTTTATAAGAGAATCTGGTCCTAAAGAATAGCTTGATTTGGAAATGGAGTATGAAACAATCTTCATGGATTATGATATGAGTGAGGTAGAAAGAGCTATATGTTACCTTAAACATATTCAAGGTTTGACATTATTGTGGTGGGATATAAAAAGAAAGTCTAACAAAACATGGAGTGCCTTGAAGAACTCATGAGGGATGCCCATATATCAATTAGGTATACAAATCTTTACAATGTTGATCCAAGAAGAAATGTTCGCTCCGGAAGGGTAAGTATTTATGGTGTTTAAGGATGGCTCCTTATTCTAGATGATTGGTGCTGTATAAAATACATCATTCCAACCATGGTTGACCATCTATGGATACCTCAAAAGCCTATAGTTGTTCCATACTTCTTAGATGGGTATAGGGTTTTGAGAGAGTGAAAGTTTTCTTCACCCGATATGGCTACTATGAGAAGGTGTGGTGTGACATCTTACCCTTGGAACATGTATATTTATTCTTGGATTCCAATTGGTTTGCACAATATAAGGTTCCAAATGTTCAAAATTGGCCTCTAATTTTAAAGGAATAATGGGGAAATCATCGCTTTCAATCCATTCTTCCCAAATCCCAAAGAGATGTGACCACTTACTCCAAGCCTAAGGAAATTCAGAGACAAAGATTAAGAGAAGGGACTGCAAGGTTGCAACCTAAGACAGAAAAAAAAGAGGTTGTGAGGAGTGAATTTAGGGGGTTTCCCCCAAATTAAGATAAAATTTTTTGTCCATCTTTTAGCAAGGACATATGTGTAGGCACAAACATTGAAAGCAGGGGAGAAAAAGAACCAAAAGAGAAGATTCCCTTGGAAGATTCAATGAGGGAAATCCTATATTCTTTCAAGACTTGTTAAGGACCTTCACACCAAGGTAAAGAATAATATTCTCAAGAACTTCAAGGTAAAATAGTTCACTCGTACACTTATGTACATGCTAAGGATGATTGTGTGTAAAATAGGCCTTTTTGTGTGAGTAGTATCTTATATATATGTGATTCTTATGATCCATTGCCAAATATGGATTATATACCCATTAAGAGTGTGGAAACACTAGTTGATCCTATTGACGACCTTATTGACTCTTCTAGTAAGACCAATTTAAGTCCACCTAGTGTTGAAGCAAATGTGATAAATGATGGTACATTGTCTTATGAAATTTGTGTTGATCAACTTGTGTGTAAAACTAGTACACCACTGAAGGATTATTTTCATGTGATTAATGAATCACAAGTGAATGATGATGCCAAAAATATTGGTCAAGTAAATAGGCATGACCCTTTGATCATGTCCTTTAGCTAATATCCTATTATTTGTCTTTCTCATAAGTGATTATGTGTGTGAACCTCTTCAGAACTTGATAGTTGTATTATTGGGAGTGAACTTACATGTTCTAATCCTGCTTCATAGATTGATCCTTCTCCTTATAAGTACATTATCATGATCGAAGATGGTAAAACCACTCCTAATAAACCTAGTGCTATGAATATTGTTGATGGTGTAGCTCATCTTGAGGGCTATATCCAATATGGCAACACAATATAGTGTGACTACATTAATCCTACAAATGGAAATCTTATCCTTGAAGATGAGAGCACTCTTAAGGGAAAGAAATATGAGGTTTTAAAAAGGAATGATAAATTGGGTGATGATAACTTTGATTTGCTTTAATATTTAAGAAACCCAATTCGTATGACAACCCAACCATGTTTGATAATTATGAGGATGAATTACTTGATTCTTGTGATGACTTGATTAATAATTTCTTTTATGTTAATGGTGATATGTGTCTAATGTAGGATTCTTCCCCTGAAAGAGAAAGTATCAATTCATTGGTAACTATTTCTTCTTCTACTTTGTGTGCTCCTATTGTTGAGAATACTCATGGTGATGATATTGAATCTAATAGTGATTATATACATGAGGACATGTTGATTGAAGTTAACTTGGCTGATACCTTTCTTTACACTCAATTTTCTTGCAATGATGCTAATGATAGTGTGGAGAGTATATTCTTTGATTTGGGTGATGTGTTTTTGGGAATGAAGGATTGTGTAGACCCATGTTTTTGGCCACTCTATCGATTTTACCTTGGTAAAAAAGTTGAATGTGGTGATTTTCACACACACAACTTAATGCTTGGTCTAATTGACAAGCAAAGTTTAGATGAGGATGTTGGAATCCTTCCCTATCATGGGAAGTATTTCTTGGGTATATAAAGTCTACTTGATACACACAATTAGTAATTGGGAGGCATTTACAAAAAAATAAGCATTCATTAAAGAAGGGAAGTAAATAAATCATCAAAGATAATTCAACATTGTGTGTTTCCAATCTTGACCAAGGTTTCTCTACTTGTACGTCAAGGAGAGAGACTTCTCTTGAAAAAACTTTGGATGGATTCCATGCTAGTGATCCCCTTCTTTGTGAATTGTTTACAATTGGTGATGCCTTTCATAAATTAAGTTATTTGAAACAAAAAGTTCGTATGTGCTAAAATGTTTTGATTCTATCCTTCTGTGTATTATGTGCTGCATCTTTTGAGACAAATGGCCATCATATAGATAATAGTTCATTAGATGATTCTTTTACACTTGATTCCTTTCTGTACTACCTCTTTGCTTATGATAATATCCATGCTCGTCGAGGATTTACTTTATATAGAGGTAGGGAATTTATTGGTTGGGCTACTTGTTTGAATGAAAATGCCATATGCATCTTGTGGACTTTAAAACCAATTGACACACCACTCTTGATGTGGTCTCCTTTGTGCATTTTTCATTAGGTTTCTGATATTTACCACAAAGGATCCTTTGTTATATCTTACGTGTGAGAAATTTTTCATGATGCTATGATTATTTTATTCTAACCCTAACCCTCATGTCATGAAGATTTTGTATTTATTTGTCCTTCCTTTGGTTTTGCAAGGTTTAGATTTGCGGTCTAATCTTTTTCACGATAGGGAGGACGAAACAAGAAATATTGCCTCTAGACCTTTGGATAAGATACATATGATGCTCAAAATGCTTGATGATTCCTTAATTCTATTAAAATATGTCATATGGATGAATATTATCATTAAGGAGGGACAAAGGACTTTGACAAGGTCGAAGGAGAGAAAAACGGGGCTCGAAAGTGCTATGGAGGTTTATGCGCCAAAGGCTCTTTTGATACACATTTGATCCGCTCTAGCATTTCAAGAGAAGGTGAAAACAGCCCCTAGTGGGCCTTTTCTTACATTTGGGTAACTTTGGGCCATATTTATGTAGTATTTAGCCAAACTATAGATACATCGTAACTAGGCTTATTTTAGTTTGTTTTTGTTGATTGATAATGATGAATTCATTATCCTTCATTAGGAGTGTTTTGAGAGCTTCGAAAAGAATTTGTTGATCTTTGATTAGAAACATCGGTTGTAGTAGAGATTCAATCTCCTTTGTGATCACATAAGAGTTAGGTGCTATTTGATAATCTTTAATGGATGTCTTAGGTTCTGATACACCCTTTTATTTTCCTTTTGTTATCATATTTGTGTCTATCTTGCTATATTTGATATCCTATCCCTCTATCTTTACTTTTTAGCATTGTCTTCATGGAGAGAGTTACATCAGTTTGGGTTTACACATATAGGAATAAGGGTTGAAATTCTAACCTTAAAATGAGGGGTGTTACATTAACTTCCCGTTGGAATTATTCTTTCTCGAATGATGGGTAGGAAGTTGTTGAAGCTCTATAAGCAAATAGATAAAAAATGTAACTTCGAATTCGAAATTTTCCCTCAACAAAACATGTATATGTATCAAAAGAAATGAACTTGATGGCCTCACCAAGTAAATTGGGTAAGCACGAATCATGAGATATTGAGACTTGATATAGACATGATCTTGGGTCTGGGTTTATGTAATGTGGTCATTTTAATGTGAGGCATGAATTTTCTGGGAAACCTTAGCTTGTTAAGATTGATAAAAGAAGGGAAATAAGATTTACCGGGACATAAGAATAGAAGAATTCTCCACCTCGAATAATATTTTTAATAGCCCATTAAATTTAGGCATATCAAATATGCTTATAGCTATTAATAGCACAATTCACCATTTTAAATCTTATAATTCTCCCGCACAAAAAAAAAAAATAACTACACGAGCCTAAGTTTGACCACATACTTTCTCTATGTTAAATCCGTAGCTGGATTAAGAAGGCTTTATCTTAATCTATGGCCCCTATAATCTACATCCTTACAAGAATACTACTCCATCTTATCATTATAGTCAAAAAACATCATGTCTTATGTCTTATCAACAATAGTAGTCACATAACACAGTGTTTTGTATATCTATTCATCACTATTAAATCCTATCTTTAGTACACCCACTTTATGAATTTCCCCACAAAAAAACCAACAACTTCAATCACTTTCACAAGAATTTTCTCCATATATCTCCTTCTTATCTATGTTCCATGATAAAAGGTTATCTTGTCTTTCCCTCTTTATGTATAACCTTAGCTCGAGTAGTCTCACAAAAATTTTAACAATAGGAACATCTACTCTCTTATCTAATACATTACTATCCTTCCATAGCCACTATCAGCCTAAGACAATCAGGGTAACCGAGGGACTAGAGTACTAGCTTTGAGAATAATAGTGACATTATTTAATTACAACATATATTTGTTGCACTAGAAAAGGTGGAGCCTATTATATAAGATACGGTACAATAGGCACGAAAGGACTTACTAAACACCTAGATCAAAAATATATGGTCGAAGCATAGACAAATATTCTATAGAGAACTCGAAACTTAGGCATAAATACCATTTGATTATGTAAGATGTTGATAGAATATCCTCTTAAACAACATTAGGATAAATTACTGGAATTAGAATAGATTTATCATTACTCTTCCCTTAAACTCGCCAGCATAAGAAAATTCTAGACCTATCTTACTTCATAATCACCCCCTTAGCTTAAAGGTCATTATCCTACACGTGAAATTAAATCCCCTCATTAAATCTATAAGCCCAGTACTTCTCACAATGTGGTATCACTAAAAATATGAATGCTAGACTCAACTTGATAAACAATAATAGGATAAGTCCTTACTTCTTGCTATAAAATTCCTTATAGGAAACTAATCTTAACTTTCTCTAGCCTTCATATTCATCGCCTCCTGACTAACATTTTTAGAGACATACACCTCAATGATTCTTTCCATATAATAATCTAATTTCAACTCCTTAGTATAATTGCATTACAACTCTAACATCATAACCTCATAATTTAATGAAATTATAAAACTATACCAAGAGTTGACATACTGTATTTATTTCTCCCTCAATTCATCTCTAACGAACACCATATAAAAACTCCCTATACTTCTCCATAGTAAGAATTTTAAAAATATGAACTAGGTATACATGTAATTTATAACTCTAAGACCGAGTATACGTTATTGTCATACCTTAAGGCTCTTATTCATCTAATGATTTTAACCACCCTTTATACTTCAACACTAGACCTTATGCATATTTCACATTTACCCAATACAATATTTCATAAGTCAGAAACCTAATTTCTTTCAAACATTATTTCAAGCCTACTAACTCTCTCCCACAAATCTTACATACCATTCTTGAGCGAACATTCTTATCATCATAATCAACATCTAAAGTTCAAACTTATTGTCAAGCAAAAATCATGTAGCACAAAACAAATATCCCACACAATACACTAGTCCATCTAAAAGAGAAATCAACCTTAATTTCTTATTTAAATTTCATAAGTATCATGGTCCATAACAAATTCAAGTTTCCAATGTAGTAATTTACCCATTACCAAGGTTGGAGATATTAATAAAATTTCAACAATTTTTTCGTGCCACCAAAGCTTTCCACTAGTCTTATTTCAGTTGGAAAATTGGTACATAACAATTGTGATATAAATTATTCTTGTAATAGTTTCCTTGAGCAAGATCAGGTATCGGGGATGATAATTGCACAGTGGCCTTATGTTGGACAACTAGTTTCTACACACATTTCCATTACACATGTTATATATTTTGTTTTTACTTCTACATCTAGAAAGACTAAGGTATGGCATGAGCTCTTAGTACATCCAAACTTTATTGCGTTCTCTTATTTATCAAATTCTTGTTTATTAGGGAATAAAAATTAATTTTCCATTGCCTCTTTTGATTGTTCTAATTGTAAATTAAGCAAAAGTAACATTCTTTCTTTTCCTACTATTGGTTGTTGTGGAGTGCTTTGATATGATTCATAGTAATGTTTGGGGAATTTCACCAATTATTTCTCATGCTTATTTCAAGTACTTTATGACATTTATAGTTGATTATAGTCAATTTACGTCAGTGTATTTTCTTCATTCCAAATCTGTGATATTTTTCATAGTCAAGATATTTTTGACCTATATTGAGACTCAATTTTATACATTCATCTAATTATTAAGATCTAATTCTGGTAGAAAATATGTCTTATGAATTCAATTTTTTTTGTTTGAAAGAAGAATTGTCTCACAACACTCTTGCCCATATACACCACAAAAAATAAGGTTTCTGAATGTGTAAATCATCATCTTTTAGATGTCACTCGGACTTTATTTATTGAGTCCTATATTCCATCTAAATATTGTGTGGAACCTTTTTCTACTATTGCCTAATTGATTAATAGACTACCATCTATAGTGTTAAATCTTGAATCTTCATATTTTTGCTTTAATCTAAAAATGATTGATATGATAATTTTCATACATTTGGTTGTATTTATTTTGTGCATCTTCCTCCTTCTGAGTATAATAAACTTTCTAATCAGTCTGCTAAATGAGTTTTTATGGGTTATGGTACTTCAAAGAAAGGTGTTATTTGTTATGATCCATGTTCTAATAAACTTTATGCTCCGTGCTCCTAGAAATTTTGTTTTCTTTGAGAATCAATATTTCTTTCCTACTCATGTTGAGTCATATCCTGTTTCTCATCTTCTTTATAATTTTGAGGATTTTTCATTTTCAATATTGATCCACAACCTGAAGCTATTCCCCAACTAGAATATGAGAATTCTTAAAGGACAACTCCTCTTGAGCCCACTCGATGATCTACCAGAGTATCTCATACTCCTAATAGGTATGGCTTTACTTCTACTTTATACCCTATTTCTTTTCTAAATTATTACTCATAAGCTTCCAATAATGAATGTTGGCAGAAAGAAATAGAGGAAGAACTTTTGGCTCTTAATGAAAATAACACATGGGATATTGTCTCTTATCCTTCAAATGTCTGACCAATTCGATGTAAATGAGTTTATTCAATTAAACTTCATTTTGATGGAACCCTTGACCTGTACAATGCTCAGTTGACTGTTCTTTGTAACATGTAGAATTATGGTGTGAACTACGAGGAGACTTTTCAACCAGTACCAAAATTGATTACAATGCAAACTATTATTGCCATTGTTGCTTTGCAAAATTGGAGTCTTCATCAAGTTTATGTCAAAATGCTTTTCTTCATGGTGATCTCAAAGAGGATATTTATATGAAACCTCCTCTTGGTTTATTCTCATTTCCTACTTAGATGTATGCATGTTGAAGATGTCTTTGTATGGATAAAACAAGCCCCCGAAGCTTGGTTTAAAAATTTTTCATCTACTTTGCTTCAATTATGTTTTGAGTTGAGAAAATAAGACTTATCTTTATTTCTTCGAAAAGCATCTACTGGTTGTATTCTTCTTTTTGTATGTACAGATGACATTAATACTACAGGAACTGATTTTCACTAATCACTAGCCTACAAAAGCAGCTTAAGGAATCTTGTAACGCCTCAAAAATCCAACCCGAGACGTCACACAGTACTTAGGAACACAAGCAATCCCAAGCTAACCCATGAACTGGTGTACTGTTAAGCAACTGATAAAATATATATTAAATGACTAGTCCTGTTGTGCGGAAACATAAAAATAATGGAATCTGTGAAAAATACAATACTGATACCATTTTACATTCTGATAAAGTCTGAAAAACGAAAATGAAATTACACAACTGACTCTAACTGACATCAATGAAGCCTCTACTATACTGACTATAGATAGATGGGACGTGACTCTAACTATCACTAATCAATATATGTGAATAAGAAAATAAAGTACATCAATAACATCTAACTAAAGTCCCTGAAGTAGGACTCATCATCTGTTGGCTGGAATCTGCAACTGCCTGAATATAGTATGCGTGTTACATCTAAGTTGATACATACATTATGAGACAATGTAGCACATACACATATATGTGGATCAGTACTTTGAGGATGTACTGAGTATATGGGGTGAAATACATAAGTAAAACATTATCTCTTCATCATAATTTGTAAAACAATGCATGCTAAATGTAAATGACTCACATAAGCTGGATATCTGAAATACTGAAATATGTAGCAATAAGAAACAAAACGTACTTTATAAATCTTGTGAGCCATGACATTTAGTTCTAATATTTGTACTTGTATTCTCTCTTTAAATCATACTGTCTAAGTATGGAAAGGACTCATCTTTAAAGCTGAAAGTTGAAGTCTGTACCTAATATCTTTTTGTAGGGAGTAATCTGAGTAAAACTTGTGAGCCTTCACACTTAGTTTTTTTAAAATCTTTTTCTGAAAGTCTGTAGCTAATATCTTTTTGTAAGGAATAATCTGAGTAAAACTTGTGAGCCTTCATACTTTAAAACTGTTCTAAAAGCTTTTACTGTTAGGGAGGTGCTCTTAACCGACATAAACCATGTGAGCTACATGGAGTCCAATGTCTTTACCTCCCAAGGAAAAAACCTCACGTTGGCAGAGGTGTCATACTCTTTCCAAGGATTATAACCCAATCCATGTGATCGATCACAAGCTAAATTTATCATCCATATAAATGGAAATAATCTGAATCTGTACCTACATTGGTTCATAGTTTTGAGGAAGATAGGGCATGCTAATCCCATACTTCCTGCTCGATGCTAAATACTACTCCCTTTTAAATTTGTATGCTCAAACTATTGGAAATCCACTTTTTAAAACTAGCATAAGAATTCATATGAAAACCAGTTATATGTTTATCTGAGTAAATCTGAGTTCTGTAAACTGTAATAATCTGTGGTGGATTCCAAAGCTAAACCAATGATCAAAAGATCAAAGTTTTTTCTGAAAACTAAGAATAATCTGTTCATAAGATGATTAAAGCATCATCATTCTTAAAATAATAATATTAAATCTTGGGATAGTAATTCATGCTTCAATCTCATGTTAAATCATCAGAATAATCATACTTGATAATGTCAATATTTATAAAACAACTCAAAATCTGGAAATTTTAGCAATATGAATGGAGATATGAACAAAATCATGTAATTCAATTTCTAAATCAATGGAAATATCATAAACTTGTAAATAACAATAATGGGCATAAACCCTAACTTTAGTTTCATGGGAAATCACATAAACTTCAGTAAAATTGGAATTTAAAAACAGTTTTTGGCGCAAGAATGAAAAGATTATCCGTGATCTTACCCCACATACCTTGGTAGATGATTTGATGAAGAATCTTGAGTTATTGATTCCTAATTGAGTCCTTTAAGATGAGGTCTTAACTATCTTATCTTGGAAATCTTCAATCTAAAGCTTTCTTGGAGAATATATGATGGAATTTGATTTGGGCTTTTGCTTTCTAGGGTTCTGCTTTTGAAGAGAATGATGAATAATGAGCAAAATTTCTTGAAAATATGATTAATTTTATGTTTAAGACGGATTGGGGACTTGGGAATTGACCAAAATACCCTCTTTAAACTTCTAAACGGAACTGGAAAATGTAACATTTTTTTGAACTGAGTGGCCACCACGATGCCCCACTATCGTGGTGGCTCACTAGAAATTGGACCATTGGGAACTAGGTAGACTCCGCGATGCGCCACCATCGCAGTGCCCCTTTGGAATGTCATTTTGACCACTGGCGCGACGCGCTAACATTGCATTGGTCTACTAGATTTTGACAAATAAGAATTTGTACCTCTCCTCAATGCATCAATATCGTGGAGGTCCACTAGAATTGACACTTCACCGCGACGCACTGAGAGTCCAGGGGGTATACTGTTTTACTAAAAACACTATAACTTCTTCACCTAGTGTCGGAATTGGGCGAATTTTGTATCGGTAGAAATCTTATTCAACTTTCCACACAATGAAAAGTCGAAATCTTGAAAATTCCACATGGAATAAATATTAATCATTTTAGAAGCTGTCCCTTAACACTCTAGGAATGAATTTAAGCTCGAAAAAGTATAGGGTATTACAAATCTTTTCATATGAAAAATCTTGGTACTCTTACATACTTCTTAGGATTGGAAGTACATGATGATTCTTTATATGTGTTTATAAGCCATAACATATTTTCTTAGGATCTTATTTGTTTGGCTGGTCTCCAAGATTCCTCCTTAGTTGATACTCCATTAGAATTGAATGTAAAGTAGCATCATGAGGATGACGATCTTCTTCCTGATCCAATAATGTTTTGTAAGTTAGTTGAGAGGTAAAATTACCTCACTATTGCTCGAACTGACATATGTTTTGTAGTATAACAAGTTAGTCAATTTAAGAAAGCTCCCTGTCATCTCCATTTGGTGGTTGTATGTCACATTATTTGATATCTCCTAGTATCATCTAATCATGGATTATTCTTTCCTAGTGGTTCTCCTATTCATCTTAATTCTTTTAGTTATTTTAATTAGGTGGGATGTCCTGATTCTCACCCTTTATTTACTTGTTGTTGCATGTTTCCTCGAGATTCCTTCATATCGTGGAAGAGTAAGAAACAAGATCGTGTCTCAAAAGCTTCAATAGAGGCTGAATATCAATCTTCACCTGTTTCTTACTCCGAGGTTGTATGGCTTCATAAATTACTTGTTAAGATTAGATTTCCTCAATCTGCTTTGAATGCTCTTCATGCTGACAATACAAGTGCTATCCAGATTCTACAAATCCAATTTTTCATGGGAGGACCAAACACATCGAAGTATATGGTCAGTATATATGAGAAGTTGTAGATAAATGACTTATTACTATTCCACCTGTGTCCACTGACCTATAAATAGTGGATGCGTTTATAAAATTCAAGCAACGACAACTTCATCATTTTCTAAGAGGAAAATTGATGCTTCTTGATCCACCGGCATCACTTTGAGGGGAACATTAGAATGATGGACAACTCAAAAATCATGATTTAATAGTTAATATTGTATACTTTAATATAATTATATACTTTTGTATATGTTTAATTATAAAGATATGATATAGTAATCAAAAAGATATAAATACTTATTAGGAGAGATTGAATAGCGGATTCAAAGGGATAGAATAGATGATTCTTAAGGATAAGAACAACAAATTTATGGGGATATAGTCTTTGAATACTTTCAATTTAATTGAAACACTTTCAACATTGATAGACATTCAGCACAAATTTGACATGAAGAACTATGGGAAAATCTCCTTGATCATGAGCTTTCCCTATAGCATGATGAAGCCAACAGGACACGTTCTACTCTAATCATTGCCAACTTTGGTCAAAGGACTACTTCTACTCCTACACACCAGGGCTCCACGAATAACCAATACCATAATCGACGATCAAATGCACCAAAGCACTAGATATTGTAATCAGTATTGGTATATCAATCAACAGTCTAGTTGTAATAATCAACCATAATAGTCTTTCAACAACAACATCTACTGCTAAAACTGTGATAGTTGAAGTCGAACTGCTTATGTTTGATCACGATATCACAATCATATTCAAATATGTGGTAATTATGCTGTACACCTTTAGAATTAGTCAGCTCTATGGATCAGTTAAGGTGATTCCACCCACTCTATTACCCCAGGCACAATGTCAAGACCCGAGCCGAGTCCCTAGCCATGACGGGTATCCTAAACCATAAAGTCCTGAGCACCCTTCTCAATCTGGCAGTCATACACATTTTCATATAATATCAAGGAAAATACGGAAATAATGAAACAATATGGAATCATGGTCAATATCATAACTCAATTGAGCAATTTGGAATGGAATCCATAAACCTCTAATAACGTCTAACATCAGTCTACGAAATTTCTAATACATCAAAACCAACATCTTGTCTAAAATTGGGACAAGTCCCCTAGTCGAACCATGAATAGAAATACAATAACAATAACAAGTTCTAATCCAGGCCTTCCAAAGCAAGGGAGGCTCACCAGCTGCAAACTTCAGATAAGTCAATCTATTTCTTAACGGGACCCAGGACTGGGTCTCAGAATCCTAAAATATAGGGGGTCAATACAGATGCACTAGCAGGCAGAGTAGTCTAAAAACAAAATATATTTTTATACAACATAGGTGAGAGCCTTTGTAAAACATAGTATCACAAAAATTATTCAAAAATACATGGGCAAGGTATTTGTGTTTTAAAACATTTTCACCCTATGTGGTTTAATTTCCCTCAACACGGTTGAGCTAGGTGGCATACCCTACAATTTCATAGTTTTTACCGATTACCAGATCTTGGTTTATGCCAAGATTGGAGTACTAGTGAGGGGAGGGCACATATGATCACAAAGTAGGGTGCCAAATCCCCAAATCAAAAGAACACATCGTGGTTGGGCACAAGATCACAAAGCAGGACTCCAAACCATAGTTCCAAATTTGGATGACATAATATTAGGCACACAAGATCATATAGCAGGGTGCTAAGGTCCCATGTCGACAAACAATGGTGTCCAGCATAGAGTCTTCTGACTCATGCTTTTTTGGGTAACCACCTAACTCACATTAACCTTGTTTCAAAATCTATTATAGAAATACATGCATCTCGCTCATAACATTCTTTTCTTGTTCTTTTAAGGGGAATTCACAAAGGAGTATCGTCATACCCCGACTTGCAAGTCATTTACATCACATCATTCCACATCCCTTCTTATTCAAAAAATATGTATATGTTCACCAAAGATTTATCAAGTCACATGAGGGTACTTATCATCTAAATCAAATTAAACTCATTCAAACACACTCTTTTTACGAATCTTGAAATTGTAGTGGCCATTCCATTTATTCTACTTATGTATAATGATTAAAGAGACATTTAAAACTCAAGAGTTTCTCATCATTCACAAATCAGCCCCCAACATTGGTTATACATAATTTACATGATAAAAAGAGGGGATCTTAGTTCATTCTCTCAAAAACTATTCACAAAGTATATCATGCAAGGTTCATAAATTTAGTCATGGGGAGTGAAATCTCACAAGTTACATTCGTAAATCATCTTTTGGATTCAAATCAAATAAGCATGAGATTTATAAATCAAAATTATAGAAAAACCCATAACAATTTCATAATTCCATCAAATTGATTTCACAATGCATGCTCTTAAAATAATTTACCAAAACCCTTTTTCATATTACAGACATAAATACCTTCAAAGCTTGTGAAAATCATAAAACCCCTGCCCATGAGAATTAGGATAGCCCCACGTACCTTAATTGAGAATAATTACGAAGAAATTTTGAAAAGATTCGTCCTTTAAGCTTGATTGCCCAAACCCTAGTTGTTTTCTCTTCTTGTGTTCTTGAAAGATGAATTAGGGATCTTGAGAGAGTTAAAATGTTACTAAAAGGTTTAATTTCGTTTAAGGATGATTAGGGATAGAATTCGGGTGAGGGAATATGACTAAAGTGCCCCTAGATACTTTAGGAATTGAAAGAACGCGTAAAACCACTTTAGATTCATGTCAAGTTTCGTATCGGAGCGCGCAGTCAAGGCAACGCGTCAAGATTGCGTTGGCTTGCTGCCTCACACGAAAAATGTCATAATTTTTTGTTCGGTTATCAGATTTACGTGAAATTGGTACCATTGGAAAGATAATTCAATTATGTACAATTTGGTATGTCTTTAGCTGAAAAATTCTATGTGTGTCGAAAGTTATACAGGTTCAAAGTAGACCTTTATAGAATCGAATATCAAACTTTTGATGAATGAATGACTCTTAGCTCAACTTTGCTCCAAGTGATTTTTATGAACACTTTTCACCTGATAATCACTTCATACACTAGGAGAAGGGTCATGACACATGAATTTAAATATAAACCATGGAATTAGACCTTACACACGTAGGAATGATAGTTCGATTTCTAGCTAAAAACTGAGGGGTGTTACATTATCTCCCCCTTGGAATCATTCATCCCCGGATGATGGGTAGGGACTTGTTGAAGTTATAAAAATGTAGAGTAAAAATGAAACCTTGCATTGAACATGTTTCCTTAACAAAATATGTAAAGGCATCAAACGAGCTTCATGATAACCCCTACTAAAATATGAAAGCGCGAAACATGAGATAATAGGACTTTATATAGGGATGATCTTGCACATGAGTTTTATGAATCATAATCATCACAACACAAGGCAGGGGCTTATTGGATAATCATAGATTGATTTATATTAGCACTAATAATGAAATAAGATTTGCGTAAAATAGGATTATAAGTATTCTCTATCTTACAAGGTACTGTGAAATAGACTTTAACTTAGAGGCACCAATCGTCTACACCCCAAACAATAAATAGCATACTTCACACTTACCAACTTATAATTCTCCAATCACACATCTAGCCATAAGAATTTGAGTCCCACTACTTAGTACTGCTATATTGAAGCCTAACTCGGAGTTACAAGGTGATAACTTAAACTATAGGATCATGTACTCTACACCCCTTTAAGAATATTTCTTCACCTTATCACTACCGTCAAACACACTCGAGATTTAATTTAGAGAGTACTAACCACATGGCACATGGGTTGAAGTTTCATCAATCACAACATTCAAGCCTATCATTACTACACCCACTTCATGGATTTCCCCCACTAAGACCAGCAAATTTATTTCCCCCATTAATACTAGCAAATTCAATCACATTCACAAAGATTTTTGCCATATATCTCATTCCCAACTATTTCTCATAGCAAAAATCCATCCCATTCTTAGCAATTCCATACAACAAAAGTTCATCTCCTCCTTTTCCCTTTCACCTATAACCTTAGCCCGATAATTACATCAAATTTTTTTCACCTTCAAGAACATCTACTCCCCTACCTAACACATCACCATGCTTCTACAGACACCATTGTACTATTATACGGAGGGTCATTAAGGGACCCGAGTATAAGAATCATGAATGGGAGAAACACTACTCAATTATAACCCATATTTATTAATCTACTCAAGGTTAGACATGAGGTGAAGATACAATAGCATCACGAAGTGCTTCTATATCAAGTATCTAGATCAAAAGTAGAGGGTAGTTCAGAAGAAATACAATGCAACATGAATTCTTAAGATAGAGCATAATGAGAAAACATTAGTGCACATATCAAGATAAAATAAGGGAAAGAGACTGAATTACCCTCCTGGTTCCAGAAATCAATTACGAACTGGGCACCCAATGCGTTAAGCAATGCACCGCGTCGATCCTTACCGATGCGATTCCTGGCGCGATGCGTCGACATCGCATTGGCCCCCTATTTTGATCATCCAAACATGCCTCAAACATCGTTTGAAAAATCCAAAACTTTTTTGAGACACCCCCTTTGCACCCCTGATCATGTATCAACTCAAATATCTACGTCCTGGGGTTGAGAAGATCAATTTAAAAATCAAGGAAGTTAAGAGCTCATAATTATGACTAAGCCTTTTAACAATTAGAAAAATTTTCAGGTTCTTAGCTCTCCATTCATGCAATCAAGACTGGTATTGAGTCAAGAATGCTACGGGGCGTTACATTACAACTAAGACAAAGATTATCTCTTGAAGAGATTGCTCCTCATTTAAAGAACTGAAATTTTTTCCATGAGTTTACATAAACTTTATTACTTTGCCTAAACCCGACATAGAATTAATCGACGACATATAGAAACATATTTTCTTAGGACCAAGCATGCTGAGAGACATAGATTTTCATGGATCATGAACAACATAACATATGGCTTGAATACATGAAAGAATGGATTATGAGAGACATAAACTCTTCTAGTTTAGAGGTCAGATCATAAACATACGTCCATAGAGATCTCGAACCATAGGCATAGGTATGACTTGAACACATGACGTAGGATATTAGTAGAATAATCTCCAAAATAGAAGTAGTTGGAGTATGCTTAAGTAGGAATAGATTTATCATGACTCCTCCCCGCAACTTTCTGCATTGAGAAAAATTCAGGAACTAACTTAATTCCACATCTCCCCTTAGATCAAGGAAACAATCCTAGACTTATGGACATATCCCCTTATTAAATCTAAAGCCACAACTCTCAACCTAAAAGAGACATCACCACATACTGAAACTCTAAACTCTCCCTGAAGAACTATACCCTAAAGGCCTTGCTTTTCTATAAATGCTACTTTTAGCTTTCGCTAGCCTCTATAGCCATCACTCTACAACTCCCACTCTCATAAGGATACGCATCCACATTGCTTATCAAAAGGGGGTATCAAAATACCCATGAACACAACTCCTCGCATTAAAACTAGTACAAAGACACTAAATCATTTCTATGACATCCCCTTTCAAGGACACTAATCGTAATATCTTCTAACTCCTAAAGTCATCAACGTACGACTAATATTTTCATGGGCATAGACACCCATGCTTCTAAACACTTAACACTCCATCTTCAATTTCTTAGAATACTATCATTGTACCTCTAATCACATAATCTACAACTTAACAAAATTTGCAAAACATTACCAAAGGTGCATATTGCCCACCTATATTTCCTCATTTCAACTTTAATGAACACTATACAACAACTCCCCAAACATCTCCATATTACAAAATTCAAAAATACAAACTGGGTACACATGACACTTATACCATACAACCTCATCTAACAACATGCTATCTTGGCTTCAACTTAATGTTATAGGACTATCACTCTTATGATCTTAATCAGTCAACCATAATTCATCATTTTTAACACTAGTCCTCAAGTGTATATATCACCATTTATCCACTCCCTTTTACATAAATTGCCAACGTAGGCCATTTCACACATCACACCAAGCCAACTAATTAATTCCATCAAAATATGCATCACCAATCTCGAGCTACTATTCTCACCACTATTTTCCATATCTAAAGTTCAAGCCTATTGTCTATCCTCAATTATATACCACCGATAAATCATGCCACATACTATACCAGTCCATCAAATTAAGAAATTAACCCAAATACTTCACTTCACTTAGCTACTACCTACAATCACAACCCCACCATAACCTCACTATTACAACTCAAAATCCACTACATATATTCTCAAATAAAGTGCTAGTTTACTACTACTAAAGAAAAGACCATCAAAGGGGTAAAGTCACATGATCGGATTAGTCGATATTAATCTTATAATATAACCCATTCAATCTTATCAACATATTCTAATTCCTCACATCATACTTACCCACCTAATCATACATTACAATGATCTTCAAAATTCAATAAAAACTAATAAGTCTCTACCTACAACTTATTAACTAATCTACCCTTTCCCCTTACTACTTACGAATGATTTCTACAACTACCATAAATATTTAGTTTGAGCTCCTTCTCAATTTTGAACAAATAATAATCATATCCAGTCACTTCCTTCACAAACTACCATACAATCTACATATATTGCTATCATACTAGTCTATCACTATACAATGGCAACCGACTCCTCAATCCAAGAGTTAAATAACTAAAACTACTAATTTATGAAAAGGTCACCCTCACTCTAACTACTAACCTTCTGACTTTATGTCACCAACTTTTGGACTATCTCACTACCAATATGTCATGACACTTTAACATATCCTACTCCTTGGGTGGAAATATAGTTCCAACATTCTTCTATACATCATTACCCTTATGCAAGATATCTTCAGTAAGAATTTTAAAAGGGGACTAAATAGACTTGGTACCTCAGGCTGAAAAGCACAATTTTATCATAATAAAGGCATACACTGACATCAATACAATGTGATGCTCTAATGGACTCCTCTCAAGTCCTTATACAATCTCATAACTTTATGGATAACTCAATTAGTGAGAACCACATCGTTGGGGGAGCTAGACTCTTAGACTTGTATCGCCTCGATAGTGAGGCATGGCCCAAGAAATTAAAACAAGAAATGAATTTAGATAAATTTCTTATGGGCAGCTCTATAACATAAACTAGAGTATGAATGAATAAGAAACAACTACTAAATGCCCGGCAGCCTTCTAGTTATAAGTATGGTACACAATACACCCACAAGCAAGACTCTACTTGACACTATTTCATAGACACCCAGGGACCATGAACCATACTCTGATACCAAGATTGTCATGACCTGAGCCGAGGCCCTAGCCATGATGGGCATCCTGAACCATTAAGGCCCAAGTGCTCTCCTCTATCTGGAAATCAAGTGCTCTCCTCTTTCTGGAAATCATACACACTTTTATTTAATATGAAGGAAAATACAGAAATAATAAAACAATATGGAATCATGGTCAATATCATAATTCAATTAGACAATCTGGAATGGAATCCATAAACCACTAAAAATGTCAGACCATGAATTGAAATAAAATAACAATAACAAGTTCTAATCTAGGCCTTCCTAAGTAAGGGAAGCTCACCAGCTTCAAACTTCTGACAAGTCAATCTACTACTTAATGGGACACCAAGACTGTGTCACAAAATTTTGAAATATTAGGGGGTCAATATAGATGTAATGGTACGTAGAGTAATCCAAAAACAAAATATATTTTATACAACATAGGTGAGAGCCTTTGTAAAACATAGTATCATAGAAATCATTCAAAAAAACATGGGCAAGGTATTTGAATTTCAAAACATTTTCACCCTATGTGGTTCAATTTTGCCCAATAAGATTGAGCTAGGTGGTACACCCTATAATTTCATAGTTTTCACCGACTACCAGATCTCGATTGCTACCAAGATTGGAGTACTAGTTAGGAGAGGGCAGGAAAGAACACAAAGCAGGGTGCCAAATCCCCAAATCAAAATAACATATCATAGTTGGGCGTAAGATCACAAAGAAGGGCTCCAAACCATAGTCCCAAATTTTGATAACATAAGATCAGGCACACAAGATCACATAGCAGGGTGCTAAGGTCCCGTGTTGGCAAACAATGGTTTTCAGCATAGAGTCTTCTGACTTGTGCTTTCTTTGGGTAACCAGCTAACTCGCATTAACCCAGTTTCAAAATCTATTATAGAAATACATGCATCTCACTCATAGCATTCATTTCTTATTCTTTTAAGGGCAATTTACAAAAGAGTATCGTCATACCCCGACTTGTAAGTCATTTACATCACAGTATTCCACAACCCTTCTTATTAAAAAAATGTATATAGCCACCAAAGATTTATCAAGTCACATGAGAGTTCTTACCATCAAAATCACATTAAACTCATTCAAACACACTCTTTTTATGAATCTTTAAAATATAGTGGCCATTCCATTTATTCTACTCATGTATAATGATTAAAGAGACATTTAAAACTTAAGAGTTTTTTATCATACACAAATCAGCCCCTGACATTGGTTATACACAAATTTCATGATAAAAAGAGGGGCTCTTAATTCATGCTCTAAAAAATAATTAACAAATTATATCATGCAAGGTTCATAAATATTGTCATGGGGAGTAAAATCTCACAAGTTACATCCATAAATCATCTTTCGGATTCAAATCTCGTAAGCACGAGATTTATAAATCAAAATTATAGAAAACCCCAATACAATTTCATAATTACATCAAATTGATTCCATAATGCATGCTTTTAAAATAATTTACCAAAACCCTTTTTCATACATCTACATAAATACCTTCAAAGCTTGTGAAAATCATAAAACCCATGCCCATGAGATTTACGATAGCCCCACATACATTAATTGGGATGAATTATGTAGAAATTTTGAAAAGATTGGACCTTTAAGCTTTACTGCCCAAACCCTAGTTGTTTTCTCCTCTTTTGTTCTTGAAAGATGAATTAAGGATCTTGAGAGAGTTAAAACATTACTAAAAGGTTTAATTTCATTTAAGGATTATTAGGGATAGAATTTGGATATGGAATAAGACTAAAGTTCCCCTAGACCCTTTAGGAACTGAAATAACATGAAAAACTACTTTAGATTTGTATCAGGTTTCGTATCAGAGCACAGTCGATGCGAGGTGTCAAGATCACATCGGCTTACTACCTCACACAGAAAATGCCATAACTTTTCATTCGCTTTTCAAATTTAGGTAAAATTGGTACTGTTTGAAAGATAATTCAATTATCCATAATTTGGTGGGTCTTGAGCTGAAAAATTCTATGTGTATCAAAAGTTATACACGTTCAAAGTAGACTCTTGTAGAATCGAATATCAAACTTTGGATGAATAAATGACTCTTAGCTCAACTTTACTCCAAGTGATTTTTATGAACACTTTTCACCTCATAATCACTTCATACACTAGGAGAAGCATCATGCCACATGAATTTAAAAGTAAACCATAGAATTAGAGCTTACACACGTAGGAATGATGGTTCACTTTCTAGCTCGAAAATGCGAGGTGTTACACACACAAAGTGTAGCCACTACACAAGACTACCATGGTTAGGAATAGATCATCGTGGGTAATGATGATGCCATTCTAATCTCTCGTACTTTTAATCATACATTAATGGTTCAAATCACAAATTATAGCTTCAACATATTCTTTTCTCTCCGTCTATAAAAAATATCTAATCTTTGTCTCTAAATTTTTCAAGATAATATCTCCTTTATGTAATTTTTTTTCTTTCTCTAGTGTAGTGAATGATCAAACTATGGGGGCGCAATTGGTTCTCTCTTGTAGTAAAAACTAATTTTATGCATGGACACCGAGGGATGACGATGGCCCACAAAACATATTTTGTTGATGTTTTATTCAACTTATGGCATCAATGATTAGGCTGCCTAAATCATCAATTTCTAAATAAATTTTGCATGATTTTTCCATTCCAGTTGTTGATACCTAAAGTAATAGTGTTAGAAATTCTAATAAAAGATACTAGATGCCTTTTTCAAAATGTTCTTTTCTTAGTGTCAGTCCATTAAATTTTATTTACAGTGATTTTTGGGGGCCGTCTTTCATTGTATATTTTTGAGTTGTGACCCAAATTTGGTTGATCCAATCTTGAAAGTTTTGCGATGTGACCCATGTTTGTGATTTTTAATGGGGTCTGTGGTGGTAGCATAGGAATCGGGCCTAGGACTTATTTGTTTGCACATATTATATAAGTTCAATTAGAGGGTTGGTTTTGGAATTTGAGAAATTACATCATTCTTAACATTTTACTCCTCCCCTTTCATAGTGAAAGTCCTCTGCCTCTGCCCATGGTTTTTACCGTAAGGGTTTCCATATGAATCTGTCTGTGCTTGTTTTTCTTTCTGCTTATGGTTTCTTTATTCTGCCTGATTTATAACAAATTGGTATCATAGACAAGATCAATTATTTTCTTGGGGATGGAAACCATGAAGTATGATATTTCACTATTAGATCACAATACCATATTTTTATAATGGCAAGTTAAGATCCGGGCTTTACTCGTGCAGATGGATTTGGATGATGCTCTATTAGGATTTGATAAGATTCCCTCATCATGGATAGATGATGATAAACGACGTAAGGATTGAAAGTTTCTATCTTAGATCCATCTTCATTTATCTAATCATATTCTACATTATGTTTTTAAGGAGACCATTGCCACTGTGTTGTGGTTGAAACTGGAATTGTCGTGTATGACAAAGAGACTAATAAGTAAGTTTCATCTCAAACGAAGACTTTATTCCCTTTGTATGTCTGCGAGTACGTCCTTGGAGGATCACCTATCTATCTTTAAGAGAATTACCTCTAATTTATAGACTTTAGAGGTTAAGTACGATAAGGAAGATTTAGGGTTGATTTTATTGTGTTCACTGCCTACATAATATTCAAACTTTAGGGATAAAAATTTATATAATCGTGATACCCTGACCATAGATGAAGTCTATGATTCATTATTCTCTAAGGAAAAGATGAAGCATCTTGTGAATGGGTTGGAGACTCGAGAAAATGGTCTTATTATTCGAGGAAGGACTCATGAGAGGAACTCTTCAAGTGATAATAGCTTTAGATCAAAATCCAGAAGAAAAAACAAAACCTGTAAATAATGCAAGAAGAAGGGCCATATCAAATTTGAGCATTTTAAGTTGCAGAATAGAGTGAAAAGGGAAGCTCGAAAACTAAAGAAAAACTAACCAGAGAAGCCCAGTGAAGCCAGTTTTGTTGATGATGGTGGTAGCGATGGACAACTCTTGGTAGTTTTTGATGTTAACTACAAACCCTGTGAGTGTTGAATTCTTGATTAAACTTGCCCATTTCACATGTCTCGTAATTGGGATTGGTTTATAATGTATGAAACAATCTCAAAAGGTGTTGTGTTAATAGGAAATAATACACCTTGTAAGATCGCTGGTAGTGGAACAATCAAAATTAAGATATTTGATGGGGTTGTAAGGACACGTGGTGATGTGCGGTATATCCTAGATCTGAAGAGGAATCTTATTTTCTTGAGTACTCTTAATTCGAACAAATATAGGTACACTATTAAAGGTGGAGTTATGAAGGTTACTAAAGGTTCTCTTGTTGTGATGAAGGGACAAAGAAAGACTGAAAATTTATACATCCTGCATGGTTCTACTATTACAGGTGATGTAGTTATTTCTACCTCTTCTCTATAAGAAAGTGACATTGCTAAACTTTTGCATATGCACCTGGGGTATATGAGTGAAAATGGGGTAGCTAAACTAAACAGGAAAGGACTTTTATATGGGCATAGTATTACTAAATTGGAGTTCTTTGAGCACTGTGTTTTTGGGAAGAAAAAATGAGTCAGATTCACTAAAGGCATGCACTGAACTAAAGTCATACTTGATTATATTCATTCTGATCTCTGGATCCTTATAGAGTACCTTATAGAGGAGGTACTAATTACTTGTTTACTATTATTAATGACTATTTCAGAAAAGTTTTAGTGTTCTTCCTGAAGTAAAAGAATGATATGTTGCCTACTTTCAAAGAGTTGAAGACTATGATTGACAAATAAATACGGAAGTAGGTAAAACTCATGACTGATAATGGTTTAGAGTTCTATTCTAATGAATTTAATGTTATGTTCAAGTCATAAGGAATTATGAGGCACTTGATAATTCGTCATACTCCACAGCAGAATAGTGTGGCCGAATGAATGAATAGAACTATAATGGAAAAGGTGCATTGTATGCCCTCTAATGCTGGTTTAAAGTCTTCTGGGCGCAAAGATGCTTCTACACCTTGCCTTTTTATTAACTTCTCTCCCTCAGTATCGATTGATAAAAAGGCTTCACAAGAGATATGGTCTAGTACTTCTGCTAATTACTCTGATTTTAGGATATTTGGATGTCGTGCTTATGCTCATATTGATAATGGAAAGCTGGAACCTAGATCTATCAAGTGCTTATTTAAGGGTTATAAACCTGGTGTTAAAGGATATAAGCTTTGGTGTCCAAAGAGCAGAAAGGTTATAATTAGCAGACATATTGTGTTTGATGAAATTACCATGCTTCAGACTCTCTACGAATCTAGTGCTTTGCCCCTAGAAGAGAATAGTGACATGAATCATCAAAAGTCAAGCACTCACGTTTAGTTGTGTATGTGAGCAGAGTTTACACCAGTGCCTACTTCTTAGTCTAGCCTAGAGATGCAGAGTGATACTATTTCTTCATCACCACTAGTGATGCCACAATATTAAATTGCTAAAGACAGGCCTGAAAGAGATATTAGACCTCCTCGGAAGTATACTAAAGCTGATTTGGTTGATTATGCATTAAATTTAGCAGAAGGTATTAATTCTAGTAAAGATCCTTCTTCTTATTCAGAGTCAGTTAGTTGTGATAATTTCGGCCGATGAATGATTGCTATTAAGGAGGAGATGGAATCATTTCATAAGAATGGTACATGGAATTTGGTGAGATTTCCTAAAGATAAGAAAGTTGTCCGTTGAAAGTGGGTAATCAAAAAGAAAGAAGGAACATCAGGAGTTTAAGATGCTAGGTACAAAGCAAGACTAGTTGTTAAAGGTTACAGTCAGGTTCTAGGTGTTGACATCACAGATGTGTTTTCTCTAGTTGTAAAACATAGTTTGATTCGAGCCTTGCATGGATTATGTATATGCATAATCTTGAGCTTGAGCAGTTGGATGTCAAAACTATATTCTTACATAGAGAACTTGAGAAGGACATCTATATGCAGAAGCCAGAGGACTTTGTAGTTTAAAGAAAGGAGGACTATGTATGCTTGCCGAAAAAGTCTCTTTATGGGTTAAAACAGGGACTATGTATGCTTGCTGAAAAAGTCTCTTTATGGATTAAAACAGTCGCCTGACCGTGGTATAATAGGTTTGACTCTTTTATTAACTCTCAAATTTTTTGGAGAAGTAGTTATGATAGTTGTGTCTACTTTAAGGAGGTAGGTGATGGTTCATTTATGTATCTTCTCTTGTATATCGATGATATGTTGATTGCAACAAATGATATAAGAGAGATAATAAAAGTCAAAGACCATCTCACCAAAGAGTTTGAGATGAAAGATCTACATATAGCAAAGAAGATTCTTGGCATAAAAATTTTGAGGGATAGAGATAAGTGTAAGTTACACTTGAGTTAGAAAAAAAATATTGAGAAAGAGCTCCACAGGTTCAAAAAATGAAAAATTACAAGCCTGATAGTACTCCATTGGCATCTCAATTCAAACTCTCGACCACTTTATCTCCAAAGACATATAATGAGCATGATTATATGTCTCAAGTTCTATACTCTGGTTTCGTGTGGTCTCTTATGTATGCGATAGTGTGTTCTTGACCAAGTTTATCATATGTTGTCAGTGCAATTAGCAGATATATGAAAAATCCTGGCAAAGAACATTGGAAAGAAATTTTATGTATTTTAAGATACTTGCATGGACCTGCTTCTGTTTGTTTGTGTAATTCCCCGAGATTATACCCCGGATGCTACATGATGCTTACGACCCTGAAGGACCACAAGCTAACCCATGAATGATATCTATTGTGAGCACTGAATAATAATACTGTAATAAATATAGAAAATGGGCTGAAATGCCATAAGGTTCAAAATATGAAATACTGATAAAGAGTATCAACTGTATTAATAATCAGGAAAACTAAATATTGTCTGAAAGTCTAGTTAGAAAGCCTCTAACTGAACTGTCTGAAAATAGAGTTGATGGGATAAGCCCCAACTAACTTTGGTAACTCAAAGTATTTAGTCTACTGTAAAACTGAAATGAAAAGATATCCTCGATAGATGAGGACTCACTACTAAATCTGACATTGCTGGTAGGATATGAATCTGTCTATGTGTGGTCGGAAACCTGAGCATCCAAACTTATAATATGAGAAATCATAGCATAAAGAAAGAGTATGTATCAGTACATGGAATATACTGGTATGCTAGATAAGGTAAGGCTAAATGCAAGGGTTCATATGCATGAACAATAACTGACTGAATGCTATAGAGTAACTGAATATAAGAACACATATATAATTGAAACTGCTGTAAATACAGAGTATGCAATACTGTGCATATATGTGTATACTATATTTGAGCTTTTACTAAAGCTGATTACTGAGTTCTGATAATTGAGTAACTGATATATGAGATTACTGATAGCTGGTGATTGTGTCTGACAGTCTTGATTTTGTAGAATTGAACAGAGTTCTATATAGAGACTAAGTACTGAGACTGAAACTTTGGAAGATAATCATCCAACCAATAAGCCCCAAATAAGGTAACTAGGGTCCAACCTGTAACCCCAGTTGGAAGGCTGTCAATACCGTGTCACGGGTAGAGACAAGATGATGAGTTACCCTCATCTGCAGGTACTCTAATGAGAATGGTGGAACCCTTAACTGGAAGATTGAAACACCTCATCAACCCTCAACTAGAAGGTTGATGTCTCAACTTATGCTGGAATGCAAGGACTGCTTTTATGGATCGCACCCTTTATTAGAAGGTGAGCCCCCATCCTTTGGTTCACTTAGTGTTGAATCCTACTCCTAACTGAATAGATACTGGACTGATTATAGTGAGCTAAACTAAACTGATACTGATTTTCACTAATGAGTTCTATAATTGACTAAGTTTATTGAGTTTTGTAACTGACTGAGAGTACTAATAATCATGACACTACTGAGACTGTTATGTAACCTCTGTAGATCTAGGTAAATAGCTAGATTTTCGGGTATTGAATATCCCAGGACTCGATAGCATGGGATTAAAGCATAGCATGATCATAAAAACATAACAATACTTACTTGTTAACAATGCACTCATTTAGACATTTTATCAAACACTTGATACACATGAGCTTGCACATAAATGGGATTGCATAATGAAATGTCATGCTTTCACTAGTCAATTCATGGAAGCATTTTATTAAACACTTGGGGAGCTTGGTTAATCCATATAATACTAGTATACATATGAATATCATGATTACAATAATCAATTGTAAATTCGAGGGTTTAGCATGCATTTCATATAATTCTCCATAAATACCATTCTAATTTCATGAGACCTATGTTAAATCATGGATTGAAACCCAATTAATATCATGAACATGAATACAATCAACTTCAAGCATGGATATCTCAAATCTATAAACTTGTATGTTTAAGAAGGAGGTTCTTGGACTTCATGGGTGAAAGGGACCATGAATGAACATCTAACATACCTGAAAATATTAAATCTTGCAGCTCTTGGTGATTTTCTTGAAGATTGATCTTGATTTCTTGAAGATTAGGGTCTGCTAATTGAGAGAGAGGTTGTTGATTTTGGAGAAAAATTGATAAATAATGGGTTTAAAATATTTTTAGGAATTAAATCACATATATGGGCTTATTAAAATCATGTTAAAAGACTAATTTAATCCTGGACGAAACTTTTAATTTTCATCAAAATTTCCCGACCTAGGCCCTTGGCGCGACACGGCGATGACAATTGGGAATTGGAGGCTTGGTGCGATGTAGTACAATCGCGGTACCCCACTAATTTTGAATTTCTGACGCTACGTGACACGGTGGGATTGTGGATCGTCACTGGAAATGGAAAATTCTTAATATGCTACTTGGTATGACTCGCCATGATCGTGATGGAATAGTGGAATATGACAATTGCCATTTGGCATGCCTCCGCTACACGTTGATATTCCAGGCGGTACACTGTCTTACAAAAATGGCTCGAACTCTTCACCCAGGTATCAGATTTGGGAAAACTTTATATCGTTGGAAAGCTGACTGAATTTTCTAAGCAGTGATAAGCTCTAAACTAAAAAAACCAAATATTTAAGAAAACTTAAATAGTATAACTCTATACTGAGAGTTAAATTAAAAAAGAGAAATACAGGGTATTACAATATCTCCTCCTTGGGAACATTCATCCTCGAATGAGGCTAATTAAGCTGAGAAACACTAATAGACTAAGCTTACACACTGAATATGCATATCTGATGCATGGAATACATGATTGAAGCTACTGATAAGCTGAATTTTCATACTGAACATGCACATCTGATACATGGGTATATGGATGAACTGATTCATGAATGCATGACTGAATATGCAATGGTAAAGAATTCCAAGTTTATAATTGTAACTGAATATGAAACTGAGCAAATCTAAGGAGGACTATTACCTCAAGTTGAATCTGGGCTTGCGAAGAAGGTGTGAGGATACTTGGTCCGCATATCTACTTCTGCTTCCCAAGTAGCTCCCTCAACGGACTGATCCAACCAAGAACTTTGACCAAGGGAACTTCTTTGTTCCTCAATCTGTAAATCCGACGATCGATAATTTGGACAGGAACCTTTTTGAAAGAGAGATCATTCTAAATATTTATTCTTCCTAAAGGAATTACTACTGTCGGGTCACCAATGCTTTTCTTTATCAAGGAGACGTGGAATACTGGGTGCACTGAAGCTAGATTTGAAGGAAACTCAAGCTCGTAAGCTACCTTTCTGAAATAGCTGAGAATTTTGTAAGGACCGATAATTTAAGGACTGAGATATCCCTTCTTGCCGAAGCTCTTCACCCCCTTCATGGGAGAGATTTTCATGAACACAAAATCACCGATCTCAAACTTAAGATCTTTTCTCTTCACATCTGTATATGATTTCTGTCGGCTCTGGGTAGCCCTAATCCTTTGTATGATCAACTGAACCTTCTCTAAGGCATCAAATACTAAATCAAGCCCTACTACTGCAGCTTCACCTACCTCAAACCAACCAATCAAAGAAATATATCTCCTTCCACACAGAGACTCAAACGAAGCCATTTGGATACTAGAATGATAGCTGTCATTATATGTAAATTCAATCAAAGGAAAGTGATCATCCCAACTGCCCCTAAAGTCAACTATACATGCTCTTAACATATCTTTTAGAGCCTGAATAGTTCTTTCTGCTTGACCATCTGTCTGAGGGTGAAAAGCTATACTAAGGTGAACTTGGGTACCAAGATCCTTTTGGAATGCTTTCCAAAAGTAAGAGGTAAACTGGGTACCTCTATCTGAGATGATGGACACTGGGACTTTGTGTAACCTAAATATCTCTCTGACATAGAGTTTAGAGTAGTGAGTTGATTTATTCATCCTGTCTACAGTGACAAAAATAGAATCATGCTTACGACGAGTATGAGGTAAACCCATCACAAAGTCCATGTTCACTTCTCCCATTTCTATGTGGGAATACTGAACTCCTGCATGGACCCACTAGACTTCTGGTGCTTAATATTAACCTGCTGACACATTGTGCAGTTAGCTACAAACTGTACAATATCTCCTTTTATCCCACTCCACTAATAGATTTCCTGCAAATTGCGGTACATCCTACTATCCCCTAGGTGAATTGAGTACCGCGCACCATGCGCTTCTACAAGAAGTTGCTACCTCAAGTCATCTAAACTGGTAGACACAGTATACCCTGGTAACAAAACACACCATCCCCCCTTGGGATAGAACCTCTACCTTCCGATCTCTAATTGACTCTTTCAACTTGACTAAACTTAGATCTCTATCTTGCTTTTTCTTTACTTTAGAAACCAGAGATGACTCTAAACGATTCTGTACCCATATACTTCCCTCTACTAAATCAACTAAGTGGACACCTAGTTGGTCAAGTTGATGAACTTCCTAAACTAACATCTTCTTACCATTCTCAACATAAATAACACTACCCATGGACAACCTACTTAGAGCATCAGCCACTATATTGTCCTTGCTCGAATGATACAGAACACTTATATCATAATCTTTTAGCAATTCTAAACACCTTATCTGATGCAAAATCAAATCTTTCTGAGTAAACAGATACTACAAAGTTTTATGATTTGTGAACACATCAAATTGCACCCCATACAAGTAATGCCTCAAAATCTTTAAGACAAACACTACAACTGCTAACTTAAGATTATGAGTCGGGTAATTCTTCTCATGGTTCTTAACCTTTCTAGAGGAGAAGGATATGACCTTCCCTCTCTACATGAGGACACAACCCAAACCTACTCTAGATGCATCAGAGTACACAACGAACCTATTAGAACCATCTGATAGAGTCAAAACATGGGCTAAGATAAGTCGAGTCTTCAAATCCTGAAAAATCTTCTCACAGGAATTTGACCAATGAAACTTGACTTTCTTCTGAGTCAATCTTGACATGGGGGATGCAATAGACGAAAACCCTTAAAAAACCGATGGTAATATCTTTCTAAAAGCAAAAAATCCTAATATTTGATGGAGAGATGGGTCTAGGCTAGTCTTTTACTGCCTCAGTCTTTTAAGGATCAACTCTACTGCCATCACCAGAAACAATATGAACAAGGAATGCTACTGACCTTAGCCAAAATTCACACTTACTGAATTTGCTGACTAACTGATAAGTTCTGAGAGTTTGAAGTATAATTCTATGGTGATCTGCGTGATCATTTTGGCTACGGGAGTAAACAAAAATGTCATCACTGAAGACTATGACAAATATGTCCAAGTATTGCTTAAACATGCGATTCATTAAGTCTATCAAAGCTGCTGGGGAATTTGTGAGACCAAAGGACATAACTAGAAATTTTAAGTGACCATACCAAGTTCTGAAAGCTATTTTTAGAATGTCACATTCTCTGACTCTTAGTTTATGATAGCTTGATCAGTGGTCTATCTTAGAAAAGTAACTGGTACCCTAAAGTTGGTTAAACAAGTCATCAATTTTGGGAAGTGGGTATTTACTCTTGACTGTGACTTTGTTTAACTAATGGTAGTTTATACATATTTTCAGTGAACCGTCTTTCTTACGCACGAATAAAATTGGTGCACCCCATGGGGAAAGGCTGGGTCTGATGAACCCCTTGTCTAAAAGGTCCTTTAATTAGTCTTTTAACTCTCTAAATTTAGCTGGAGCATTCTGTATAGCAGAATAGGTATGGGTTGAGTATTTGGAAGAAGGTCTATTCTGAAGTCAATTTCCCTTTTGGGAGGAACTCCTGGAATATCTTCGGGAAACACATCTGAGAATTCATTTACTACTGGAACTGACTCAAGACTAGGATTTTCTAAAGTAAAGTCTTTGACTCGCATAAGATGATAGACATATCCCTAGGATATAATTTTTCTCACTCTAAGGTATAAAATCAACCGACTCGTAAGCGTTGTAGTACTACTTTTCTATTCAAGGACTGGTTCATTTGGAAACTAAAAATGAACAATTCTATTTCTATAATAAATAGAGGCATCACATGAATGGAGCCAATCCATGCCGAGAATGATATCAAAATTTATCATCTCTAACTCAACTAAGTCTGCTATGGTAACTTTCTGAGATATCATAGCCGGACAGTTCCTGTATACCTATCAGGCTATGATAGACCAACCCACTGGGGTAGAAACTGAGAAAGGATCTGTTAAGATTTCTGGTTTGATCTTAAAGTTGACTTTTATGTAAAGAGTTACAAAAGACAAAGAAGCTCCTGGATCTAATAAGGCATAAACATAGAAATAGAAGATCTATAATGTACCATTGACCATATTAGGATAACTTTCCTGATCTTTTCTGGATTGAAGTGCATAAAGTCTTTTTGGGCGTTGCCCACGGGTGGCACTGAAAACAGCACACTGTTGATTTAGGGGATCGGACTGAGCTGAAGGATGGTTATACTAACCCTAAGAACCTGACTAAGGAAAATAACTAACTCTGTTTCCTAGCTTTCCATACCCAAAACAAACATCACTTACAGCTCTGCAGACACCCTAATGGTTTATGCCACATTTCTGACAAAGAGAATTTGTTCGAGAACTGCTGACACTACCCTAAGATTTAGAGCCTGGAGCCCTATCTTTGTTACCATTTATGAACTTATGGACTGGAGCACTGGCTGAGGATAGAGCTAGAATTAAAGATTTCAAGTGAAACTGGGAGCGGTTACCACCCTCTGACATAGACTGAGTGAAATTAAAGCTACTAATTCTAGCTCTCTTATTCTTTCTCTCTCTTTCCTTATTCTTAGCCTCTTCTATCTGTTGGGAATGGACCATGAGCCTGGATATGTCCATCTCCTGAATCAACATCGCATTTCTACACTCCTTAACTACACTATAACACCCCATTTTTCTAAATTGAAATGCTACACAATGCTTATGACCCCAAAGGACCACATGCTAACCCATGACTAATATCTGTAGCTATGCACTATAATATATAATATAATAATGTGGAAAACAAGAACATGTAGGCCATAAGGTTCAACTGAATAAAGAATCTGTAAAATAGTAACATCCGTGTGGGTGAAACATACCCAAAACAACTGAAAACTCAATCAAATCTAAACTCAATCAAATGTCATTTAGATATCATGGAACTATGTAAACATAAATTCCTAGCATGCCAAGCATTTTATCAAATACCTAGCATGCATTCTTTAAGGCATAGGTGTGTTTCATAACTTGCACCATATTACACCACCTAAAGTTCATAGTTTTCAACTAACAACCATATATATTCCTTGAAAACACCTTTAGATATCATCTTAAAACTTAAACAACAATCATCAACATGTACATGCTCATATCACCACAAAAGTTTCTCAAAATAGTATTTAAAACATGGTTCTTGAGCTCTATGAATGGATTGAATCCATAGATGAACACTACGAATACCTTAGATTAATAATCCGTGAAGATAGTAGTGGAATAAGCTTGGAATTTGAAACTCTCAATTAAACCCTAGACTTGTTCTTGGTTGTTCTTGAGTGAATTTTGATAAAAATTAATTTAAAGAGCGGATTTGGGGCCTCAATCCCATGTTTGGGACTTATATAAGGGGGGAAAGATGACCCAAATACCCCTCTAGATCCGTCATTTAATTTTTGTGAAAATTACCCAATTTGGGCCCTTGGCGCGATGTGGAGACATCGTATTTCCACCCGTTTATGACCTGGAAACTCACTGCGATGATCTAGAATCTCGAAGAGGCACTGGAAATTAACGAACGTCATTTTAGTTTATGGCGCGATGCACCACTGACTTAAATGACGTTGCTGAAACTTTAAATCCCCATAACTTCTTCACCGAGTGTTCATTTTAGTCAAATTTGGTATCGATGGAAAGATTATTTAATTTTCTACAATTTGGAGGATATTAATATGACAAAATAAAACCTATAAACTAATTTATTCTCATTCAAAGATGAGCTATATGAAATTACACATGAAAACTTGGTAGATTCAAAAGTTCTTAGCTTGGCTTGCTCTAAGTGACTCTTATGAACATGCTTAACACATCATAAGCTCTATTATCACTAGGATACTCATCCTAATTCATGTACTTAAATATGAATCATAGGATAGGATTTGTCATGTGTAGTAACAATGGTTAATTTTCTAGCTTAGAAATATACAGGGTATTACATACACTCTCTGACACCCCAGATACGAATTTGCTCATTTGGACCTATTATTTGCTAGTACATGGGAATCATACCTGGATAACTGATTAAACTTGAGGGAATACTCTTTCACACTTATACTTCCCTACTTGAGATTGATGAACTCTAATACCTTGGCTTCTCTCAACTCCAAGGGAAAGAATCTATCTAGAAAAGCAGTAGCAAACTCTTCCCACTCTATGGGCTCTGGATCTGTACCCCTATCTACGTTCCACTACTTAAACCATATATGTGCTATATCTTGTAGCTAATAGGAAGCTATATCAGCACTCTCACTGGTGGGTCACTCCCATGATATCTATGACTTTCTGAACCTAATCGAGGAACTCTTGTGGACCCTCTTCTGACTTAGATCTTGAGAATAGGGGAAGGTTTATTTGGGTAAAGTCTTGAATCCTCGCTATAGTGGTATTAGCCACTGGGTTGGAGTGAACAGCAGTTGGCCATTCACTCTGAGCTGCTATAAAAATGGGTAGAGTAGTAAATACAGGGGATCTGCTTCAACGGGTTGGGGTGCTGACTAGTTTCTTATTCTTCTTCTGTTGTTCTTTTTGGGAGGCATGTTTAGTAAATAGAAGTAAGAAAAGGATTAGACTAAGAGTTTAACTTGATCTCATGCTCACTCGTATGACATGAATATTGAAAGAAGGGAAACTTTTCCTAAAACATCTCATATCCTCCTGTCCATAAGTGTGGCGCGCTACACACCCATGTATAAGACTCTATGAGATGTGGCTTTCAGAATTTCAAGGATGTTGTTGAACCTTAGGCTCTGATACCAAGTTTTTAATCCCCCGAGTCTGTACCCCAAGCATAACATGGTGCTTATGAATCTGAAGGACTACAAGCTAACCCATGACTAATATCTGCTATGAGCACTGAATAATAATACTGTAATAAATAATAAAATAGGTTGAAATTCCATAAGGTTCAAAATCTGAAATACTGATAAAGAGTATCAACTGTATTAATAATCTGCAAAACTGAATACTGTCTGAAAGTCTAGTCTAGAAAATCTCTAAATGAACTGCCTGAAAATAGAGTTGATGGGACAAGCCCACAATTAACTCTGGCTACTAAAGTACTGAATCTACTGTAAAACTAAAATGAAAACATATACTCGATAGATGAGGACTCACTATTAAATCTGACTCTGCTGGCTGGCTCTGAATCTGTCTATGTGCGGTTGGAACCTGAGTGTCCGAACCTATTATATGAGACATTATAACGCAAAGAAAGAGTATGCATCAGTACATAGAATGTACTGGTATACTAGATTAGGTAAGGCTGAATGCAAGGATTCATATGCATAAACAATAACTGACTGAATGATATAGAGTAACTTAATATGAGAACACATAGATAACTAAAACTGCTATAAATACTGAGTATGCAATACTGTACATATACATGTATACTGTATCTGAATATTTACTATAGTTGAGTACTAAGTTCTAATAACTGAGTAACTGATATATGATATTACTCATAACTGGGTGACTATGTCTGACATTCCTAATTCTGTAGAACTGAACTGAGTTCTATACTAGGACTAAAACTGTGGGAGATAATCATCTAACCGACATTGCCCCAAATAAGGTAATTGGGTTCCAACTTGTAACCCAGTTGGACTATTGTCAATACCATGCCACGGGTAGAGACAAGCTAAAGAGTTACCCTCATCTAGCAAGTACTCTAATGAGAACGGTGAAACCCTCAATTGGCAGGTTGAAACACCTCACCAACCCTTAACTGGCAGGTTGATTTCTTAACCTATGTTGGCTACGTATGTTTGGAACACAAGGACTGCTTCTAATGATCACACCCTCTACTGGCAGGTGAGCCCCCATCCTTGGGCTCACTCGATGCTGAATCTGACTCCCAACTAAATATACATTGAACTGATTATACTGAGTTAAACTAAATTGATATTGAGTTTCACTGAGGAGTTTTGTAACTGACTGAGTTTACTGAGTTCTATAACTGACTAAGAGTAATACTAATCATGATGGTACTGAGACTATTCTGTAACTACTATAACTCTAGGTAAACAGCTAGATTTTTTGTTATTGAATACCCCCAGGACTCGATAGCATGGGAAGTAAAGCATAGCATGATCATAAAATCATAACAATACTTTTTTGTCAACAATACACTCATTTAGACATTTTATCAAACACTTGATACACATGAGCTTGCACATGAATGGGATGACATAATAACATGTCATGCTTTCACTAGTAAATTCATATAAGCATTTTATCAAACACTTGGGGAGATTGGGTAATCCTCATAATAATAGTCAACATATGAATATCATGAATACAATAATCAATTTTAAATTTGAGGTTTTAGCATGCAATTCATATAATTCCCCATAAATACCATTCTAATTTCATGAGACCTATGCTAAATCATAGATTGAAACCCAATTAATATCATGAACATGAATGCAATGAATTTCAAGCATGGATATCTAAAATCTATAAACTTGTATGTTTAAAAAGGAGGTTCTTGGACTTCATGGGTAAAAGGTACCCACGAATGAACATCTAACATACCTGGAAATATTAAATCTTGATGCTCTTGGCGATTTTCTTAAAGATTGCTCTTGATTTCTTGAGGATTGGGGTTTGCTAATTGAGAGAGGGGTTGTTTATTTTTGGAAAATGTTAATAAAGAATGGATTTAAAATGTTTTAGGAATTAATCACACATCTGGGCATATTAAATCATGGAAAAAGACTAGTTTAACCCTGGACGAAACTTTTAATTTTCATCAAAATTTTCCAATATAGGCCCTTGGCGCGATGCGGTGCTATCGAGCTGAGTCACTAGAACATGACAATTGGGAATTGGAGGCTTGGTATAATGCGGTACAATCATGGTACCCCACTGATTGTGAATTTTGAACCTAGCGTGATGCGGTGGGATTAAGGAGCTTCACTGGAAATGGACAATTCTAAATATATTGTTGGGCACGATGTGCCATGATCGCGATACAACACTAGAAAATTACAATTTCCATTTGTCATGCCTCCACGATGTGTTGATGTTCCAAATGGTACACTGTCTTACAAAAATGGCTCTAACTTTTCACTCGGGTATCAGATTTGGGCAAACTTTATATCATTGTAAATCTGACTAAATTTCCTATGCAATGGTAAGCTCTAATCTGAAAAACACTGAGTATATAGAAAAATTTATATAGGATAACTGTAACACTCCAAATCTGGTACCCAGAATACTACACGGTGCCCATGACCCCGAAGGACGACAAGTTAACTTATGACTGAAATCTGTAAACTGAGCACTGAATAATAGTAATAATATCGTAAATGCAGAAACATGAACTAAAAGGCCATAAGGTTAAATATTAGTGCATAATGACAATACAAAAACAAATAAGATAATTGTCTAAACGTACAGTAGTCTGAAAGCCTCTAAACTGTCTGAATAAGGAGTTGATGGGACTTGTCCCCAACTAACTCCAAATATTGAAATAAACTAAAAACTAAAATAGTAATATGATCATCATGTCCTCAAAGGATGAGGACTCACTGTAAACTCTGATCGCTGAACTGGGATGCTACTGGTTCTCTAGAGCCCGTGCTTCTAAACCTATAGTATAAGCCACCATAGCACAAATGCATCAGTACTTTAAATATACTGGTATGCAAGTGATTTAGGTTGAATGCAATAGATTCATATGCATAAACAATACTAACTGACTGACTAAATTGAACATTAGAATACATACATGCATACGTAACTATAACTGACATCGTGATAGGATTGAATGATATGTTTTGAATACTGAGTTTACTAATAACATGGAATTACTGATATCTGAGGGACAGATACTATGTTATTGATACATGAATAACTATTTTTGAAAGTTCTAATTATGAAGAACTGGTCTAGTTGACTGTGTCTAACAGTCCTAAAGCTAATTACTAATAACATGAGTTCTAATAACTGATATAACTGATAATATGAGTGACTATATCTAACATTCCTGAATCTGATAGAACTAGATGAGTTCCTTACTGAATCTGAGATCAGTCCTATTTAGCGGTTGATCTTTAAATCTGGTGATCCTATTACTGGTTGACCATTATTGAGATCAGTCATGTCTAATGGGTGATCCCAGAGTCTATTTATAATGATAAGGAGTGACTGTATCTGACAGTCTTAAATCTATACTACTGAGCTAAATTAACTATATCTAACAGTCTTGATTCTGTAACTAAAACTATGGGATGTATTTATCTAACCGACATGCCCCATACTAAGCTAACTGGGGTCCAACCTATAACCCCAGCTGGAAGGGTGTTAGTACCTCGCCACTGGTAAAAACAACTATAATGGAGTCAGTCCTAATCTAGCGGGTGACCCCTGGGATCAGTCCTACATATTTAAATGCGCTAATGGGTGATCCCTGAGAATGTCAGTCCTATCTAATGGGCAACATCTCGTACCTACGCTGGCTAAGTAGTTCTGGAACTTAGGGATTACTTCTAGGGATCTCAATCCTATCTAGGGGGTGAGTCCTTATCCCTAGGCTCGCTCGATGCTGAATCCTACTCCCATCTGAAAGACACTGAACTAATTAATTGAACTGACCTGATTAACTGAACTAAACTGATTAGCTGAATTGAACTGATACTAGTGGTATTGTTTTGTGAAGCTAAACTAAATTTACTGAGTTCCGTTAACTAACAGAATATACTGAGTTCTAAGGACTACTGAGAATACTGAAGTTACTGAGATTGACTGGGAATACTGAGGTTACTAAGATTACTGAGTACTGAGATCACTGAGATTATTGAACTACTGAGATTATTGAGATTTCTGAGATTTCTTGAGTCACATGACTGACTGAGTTCTATGGATCATAGCTTGATTGAGGAGATCATGAAAATATGGACATGGCTCTAGGCACACAGCTAAATGTTTGGGTACAACTACCCCTAGGACTCGATGAGAAGAAACTGACATAGCATGGCTTAATTGAACACATGACCAACAACACAATTCATAATTCATATATTTAAAAACTTCACCAAACATGTTATATGCATAAGCTTGTACATACATGGAGATTTCATGATATCATACTAGTTGGGCATTGTTTCTTCATCTAGGCATTTAATCAAACACATGGTAGGGATAGCACATGTAGACAACATTATACAACAATTAATCATCATGATTCATCTCTAATTTCATCATCTAGGGTTTATTCATATGTTCACATGAATATACATCTATACAAATCAATTCCACATAAAATTGATCACCCAACATGGATTTGAATTCAATTGATCATTCTTAACAAAAACAAAATAAACCCAACATGAAAGGAGTTGAAACTTGCATACCTTATCTTGTGATTCTATGAAGATTGATGGAGAGATTCTTTAAATTTGATGGTGAATTTCCTTGGAATTGAACCTTCTATGAAAACCCTAGGGCTTATTCTTGAGAGTTTTTTAGAGTAATTGAGTATAAGTTGCTGAATTATGGTCAAATCTCGTGTTATAAGGCTTATATAGGGTGGTAAATTGACCCTTTTAACCCTAGGACATGTATTTGATTTTTGAGAAAATTTCTCAATTTTCATTCTTGGCGCGACGTGCCACTATCGCGCCAAGTCACTAAAAATTGACAAACAGAAAATTACATGATGGCGCGATGCGGAGCTATCGCATTGACACCTTGTCTATGACCTGGAAGTTTGGCGCGATGCGCCACTATCGTGGAGCAGCACTGGAAATTAACAATTTCTATTTGAGCTATCTCCGCAATGTGTTGAAGGCTCAGGTGATACACTATATCACTAAAAAGGCTCTAACTCTTCACCGGAGTGTCGGATTTGGACGAATTTGGTATCAATAAAAAGCTTATTCGATTCTCCACATGATAAAAAGTGAAAATCTTAAAAATAAAATGTATAAAAAAGTGGATTCATATTTCAAAGAAAGCTTCTAACATTCTTGGAAAACTTTTCAAGCTAGGAAAAGTACGGGGTATTACAATAACTCTTGTACTGAGATTTAAATTAAGCTAGGGAAATATGGGGTATTACAACTTAAAGTTTGGGGAAAATAAATATGGATTTATTAGGTAAGTTGATTCTAATTTTGCAGGAGATCATAATAAAAGGAGATCCCTTACAGGATTTGTTTTCACTATTGGTGGTTGTGCTATCAGTTGGAAAGTTACTTTTTAGACTACGGTTTCTTTATAAACTATTGAGGCAGAGTACGTGGCTATTATAGAGGATTTAAAGGAAGCTATTTGTTTGAAGGGTCTATTTGGTGACCTTATCAAAGACTTAAAGATTACTATGGTCATTTGTGATAGTCAGAGTTCTATCTTCCTTACAAAAGATCAGATGTTTAACGATAGGATAAAAAATATCAACGTTCGATATAATTTTGTGCATGAAATTATTGTTCATGGTGATATTTTGGTATGCAAGATTAGTACCAATGATAATCTTACTGATATAATGACCAAGATACTACCAAGTTCCAAGTTTGAGAATTGCTTAGACTTGGTTAATGTTAGCAGTTAAGATGTGCCCGTAGGGGCTTTTGTTGAAAAGCTGGAGATTTTATTTTGTTGAAATGGTTTTGAGAATTTGTGTCAAGGTGGACATTGCTAGAGTTGTGACCCAAATTTTGCTGATCTAGCCCTTAAAGTTTTGTGGTAGACCCATGCTTATGATTTTTAATGGGGTCTGTGATGGTAGCGTAGGGATCGGGCAGATAATGAAAGTGTAATTAGTAGTAAGTATTATATAAGTGCAATTAGTGGGTTGGTTTTTTACATTCATAAATTAAGTAATTCTGTACATTGTACTCCTTTACTTTCATAGTGAAAGTCCTCTACCTCTGCCCGTGGTTTTTTCCGCAAAGGTTTCCACCTAAATCAGTGTGTCCTTGTTTTTGTCTCTGCGTTTGGTTTGCTTTATTCTATTTTACTCATAATAGTATCGACTGACAAAAAGAGAGTGCTAAATTTTATTTGTTGATCTATTTTCAAGATACATGTGCTTTTTCACACTCAAAAGTAAATCGGAAGCTCCGTAAACCATCCAAGATTTACATCCCATAATTGAAATAAATTTTAACACAAATTTTATCCTTTTACTCTGATGATGGTGGTGAATTTCAAAAGACAAAATCCTCTCTAAAAACACAAGGAATTGAACACTTATAGTCCCCCATACACAACACATAGGGTAGCCTTACCTAAATTCCAACATCGACATGTCATCTAGATAGTCCACACCTTTTGGAGTTATTCCTATCATCAAGTTGTTTTATTTGATTAAATGGTAGACAACACCAAATCTACAAAATAAATCACCTTCTAAAATCCAATTCATGTTGTGACCGACTAGAATTCCATCAAATTTTTTGGATGCTAATGCAACCCATGGCTCAAATTGTATTCTGTTAATAAATTAGAATTCTTTTTTACACCATGCATTTATTTTAAATTTTCTAATGAATATTGACCTAGTGTACTCGAAATAATATATATCCTGATATGTAATCTTTTTGGAATACAATTTCCTGTGCAAAATATGTTTTCTAGATTTAATAATAAAGCAAATGTTACTTGGGACAATGTTTCTATTGAATAACAATCTAATACGAAAACAATTTCAATTTCACACTCCTATTATCAACTCCTCCCATAAGTGACAACATTTCCCATGATCCTTCAACATATGGCAAGATATTTCCTTTGCTCCAGATGGCGTCTCTCCACAATCAAGTAATATTCCTTCTCCTCACATATTAACTCCCACTTCTTCTCCCTCTACACAAGTTCGACAAAAATAGAGAACTACTTCTTATTCTTTAGAACCTCAAACTTTGCCATCATAACAAATTATCACGTATCATAGACGAGGAATACAACCTATTCCTAGAAAAAGATCAAGACCTTATATAAATCTATCTTCTTCTGCACAAAATATGCCCCAAATTGCTTCCATCTCGCAATAACCACAATAGCATCTCCACCATTTCAAATTGAACCGCCAACCCAACCCAGTCAAACCAGTCATCCATTAAAGTTCACCTAATCAACAACTAACCACAAAGTAATAGCCTTAAACCTCATCAGATTCTCAAAACCTCTATACTGTATTTTAAAATATTCTTAAACCATAACCAACACAAAAGCAAATTTCCAATGGAATTCAGCACTACAAGATGAATTTTATGCCTATTTTTGCAACTATACTTAGGATTCGATTCCACGTGAATCTTCTAAAAATATGGTAGATTGTAAGTGGTTATTACAAATAAAATGTAAACCTAACAGTTTTGTTTATTAGTATGAGTCTCATTTGGTTGTCATGGGATTTAATTAACACCAAAGAGTTAATTATCATTCAACATTAAGTCCAGTAGCTAAGCTAGTAACTGTCCATCTTGTCCTGATTATCACCATTCAACTTTACTGGCATAATGTATGAGCAACTAAATATAAACATGAATAATAAATAAAATATAGAAGTGGAAGCATTATCATGAGATAAGATGCATGAAGACATTACTCTTAGTAGATTACAACATTGTAATATGGAAGAAATAGGAACTAAAACTACATACAATAACTCTAATTGACTCTCTATTAACCTCTACTAATACTCACTATTTGTAGTAAGGCATGACCCCAAGTATCCCTAATTAATAAATACAAATAAGAAAATGAAATACTAGAACTGCAACAGACCTAAGTCTTTGAAATAAGACAGCTCATTACCTACTCATTGGATGTACTAATCTGCATGATTATGAATCTGATAATAAGCATCTGAATCTACATCCTATGAAAAAATGTAGTCAGAAGAGGTACTGATCAGTATTTTGAAATGTATTGAGTATGTGAAATGTGCACTAGTCATGAAAATACTAAAAATATGCTTTGAAATTGAGGACATAAGTCATTTCCTGAAATATGTAATTAAAATAAGTATGTACTCAAAAGCTATGAGGCATAGCGAAATCTCTGAATCATGATCTAAAACGGTTATAACACTTGGAAAGCTTTAGATACTTAAATATTTTCATATGATTTAATGATAGTGCTGAACATGTTATAAAATCGGAATGAATGCTAGTTGATTTTAGGGTAGTTGAACTTAAGTACAATAACCCTATATGAAATACACAAATGCTAATATGAAACTTATATTGTGGTACCACTAAACTTATAGTCAAAAGGACTATGGTCTCCAGCGTAGTCTGATAGGTAGTACTTTATAAACTGTTATGGCACTGTAGTTCTAGGACTTCAGGACTTCTACTAATGGTCTTAGCCAAACTGACGGGTGAGCCTCCATCACTACATCCACTCAGTCCTAAGTACTACTCCAAACTAAATATAAACTTAAATAGTTAATAACTGAAATTTAATGATGATCTAGGATTGGAATATGAGTGCTTTATATGAAAGTATTCTAAATAAAAAATCTAAAGGATTGGTATTTTACTAGAAATACATGATATCCTAAGTCATCGGGTGTTGATAATCCACCATCTCTAAATAATTAAACTATCAAGATATATTTTATAATTTGAAGAGAAATTTCAAATTTCAGAACACAAGTCCAAATCATGAGTTTACCAACATACAAAGGTTAAATAATTATAAGAACATAAAAATAGTAAATTCATGGGAAAACATGGTATGTCAACTTATATGAACTAAAATATGAAAAATCATGATAAATAAAGATTTTGTCTTGAAAACTAATACATCAGAAATAGATTTATCATATGCTTTGAATCTGGAGTAATATCATGTAAATCATGCATGATCATGAGAATATTTGGAATGCTATAATTTAGTTATAAGAGATCGTAAATAGACATGAAGACATGCTCATCTATGAAAAATATTTTAAGAATAATTGATTTTAACCCTATAATTCTAATTGAGTAAAAACCCTAGTTCAGGGGGAATCATAGAAATCAAAACTCAAATTCATATTTTAAAACTAGGTTTTGTAAATTAGGGTGAAAAACGCTTATTGAATACCTACATACCTAATAACATTTTATTCTTGAACTAAAGTTTGAAGAATTTGAACATGAAGATGAAGAACCCTAAATTATGCCTTGGGTGAAGAAAATCGTCTCTTTCTTTATTCACTCTCTATGCAATGGCTGAATTTTTAGTTGATAGGAAATTTAGGGTGTATTAGTCTTATATTCTTGCCTTAGGATAGATTAAATAATTTTTTTTTGATTGAAGGATTTGAAAATGATTAAAAAAACCTTCGAAAAGGATATTATAGTGCAAAACAATATCTGTTGACGGTTTGGGTGATGGACCATCACTCTCTTGACCAACCATTCCCCAATATATCAAAAAATGATTATATTTTGGTCTTACTACTTAAGACTGATGGTTTGGACTGAAGGGTATCGCAGGTATGATGATTCATCAGCTAAGCCGTCACACTCTGGCCGAGAGATACCTTTTGATAAATCAAGCATAACGTTATACTCCGATATCGGATTAAGGTGATACTAATAACTAATGTAATGTGAGATTCTAGATATTTAAATCCATCAGATAATCAAAAAAATTGATGAGATATAGGAAACTAAAAATGAATAAATCCACAATTAAACTAAACTAGGATGAACAAATGTAGATTTGTGATTCTCTAATTTGAATAAACAATTACATAATTAATTCAAGGAAGGAGAGAATTGGACTAATACATTAATAACCTTATGAAAACATATTAAAATAAGATCCAATGTTGAGACAAAGGGATAAACCCACAAACTCACAAATGAGTATTCAATCTAAAAATATTATCTAACAAAATAACGTTCATCCTATTCTATTTATAGTGCTAGGGTTCGCTACTATAGAAAATAACATAAATGATCTTAATTTTATGTTCATCATATATGACTAAAAAGAGCAATAATATATAATTTTAGTATTTTCTTGTATTAATTCTTTTGTATGCACACTTTCTTGAAACGCTCCAAACTTTCAATGTTAGGTTAAATACCTTCCATGCAATTAGTTCTTTCCGAACTTGAATCATTCTCCCCTTGTTGAAAAGAATTTGATCTCTAATTCAATCCTTGAAGATCATTGAGGAGAGTTAGTATCAAAGTCAAAAAATAATCTTTCAAATATGTAACATAGCACTCCAAAAAATACACACTTTTGTGATATAGCGAAAAATCACGATATTTCATAAAAATCAACTTTTCAAGCATAGTATGTATAACTTGACTCAAAAGTATACAATAATCATAAATAAGGTTAAAGAAACTAATAATTCTATACTTTAGAACTTTCAACTAAAAATTAATTTCTTCACCAACTTGGGAGAAATAGTTCCTTAATTCACAATTGAATTGTACTCTTCCAACAACTTGATTAAGAGAACTAACTCTAAAATTTACAAACCTTAAATACAAGTATGTATTTTTGGGTCAAACATAAACTTCAATTCCAAAACATTCTTGTATTCCACACTTTAACTCACAACATGAATCAAATTGTAATAATATGAATCATAATAATGTTGCTACTATAAAGATCATAGGCACAGAAACATACATTCATTGCTTTAGAAAGTCAAAAAATTATTAATATCTATTCAAATAAATTATTCTTGGATTCAAAGTGCTTAAATACCTAAAATATTTTTGCAGCCCGAGTAGGTGCTCCCAAGTATCTTATCTCGTTGTAAATCCTCTCTTGATTTTTCACAGATAGATGCACAAGATTAATAAACTCATCAAAAGAGGAATTGTCACATTTTTGCCCATAGATATTTTGAAAGGAATCATGTAGATCATTGTTATATTTTATTCTAGAATCATTTAAAAATTCAGCCCAAATTCTATCCCTTGTAAGAAGATTAGAGTAAGTAAATAAAATGATAAAAAAGTAGCATCTATCAATTTACTATTCCAATCTCTTGTGTTTTTTCCATTCATTAAAAGATTTTCTTCAATTTTAGAGTACTTTTCAAAATAAGAAGTACTTTCAACAAATAACTTGGGAGTTAGCTTGCTAGCAACCAAACAGTTAGCACCCTCAAGCAAGCCACAAAAATTATTTTCACAAGTCATGCACTCTTATAATTTTGTATCGTCATTTTTATCAAGTTCATATGAGACAACGAGGAATAAATCATTCAATTGACTTTCAACAGTAATATTCATCCTTTTAAATTAAATTTTAAAATTACGATTATTATGAATCACACAATAAAGATTAGGACAACTCAAAGAATGACTCACATTATCAACAAAAAAAATCACTTTTCAAATTTTCTTGAATATTTTCACCAAATAAATAATTGTCAAAAATTTTAAAAATTTAATTTTCTTTAGCCTCAAAAGGGACATTACCAAACATTCCATGCTCCATTTCAAGAGTACTACTATAAAAAATATTCTTCTCCTTAAAATATAATTAATAAATGTGATCAAACTCACTTGCAATGATACATTTATAATCAATAATATTTTTAGTGTTCCTTGTAGATAAAGGAGCAATATGTTCATCTTAATCACAAGAATTCAAGGAAATGCTATTTTTTTAAGATTTGAAATAACACTAGCTTGAAATATTTTAAGCTCACATTCAATGTCAAATTTAGCTCCACAATTATATACAGAAACTGGGTGGCCATTATTCATTTGACTATTGAGACAAAGTAAAGAATCATTAACCTCACAAAAAGATGGTCTAACATTCATACTCAAATCACTATCAAATTTATTTGAAATAATTAAATATTTTAGATTAACATTTTTAACTTGATGAACACTTAAATAATCTTATTTATCTTTATTTTCTAAAATTAAGATCACTTGCTTACTTGAAGTAGTCTCATCTTAAGTTATGTCTTTGTTTTTGCGTTCCTCTTTAAAAAAACCTACAAATCAAAAAATTAAAAGAACATGAATTCAAAGAGTTAGAGTTAGAATAAGAAAATCTATCACTCACACTCTCTTCTTTTTATATTATCACATTTGCGTTTCTCTGACCTGCTTCAGTTTTTTTTGTTGTAACAATTCACTATCATTTTTCAACTATCTTTTCTTTTGAGCTAGTCGTCACTCACTTTATTCATTAGAAATATTATTTATTTTTTTCTCCTTCGATTTGTCACTATTTACTCCCTAACTCCTCTTTTTCTTTTCTCTCTCACTCATTTCATTAGAAGTGCAATAGGCCCCAAGGATCCCTTTTGAGTCATTAGGAGGACTCACCACATAAAATTTCAATTAACCAGATTTGAAGTTAGCAATCGTCACTTTCATTTTCTTGACTTCCTCATTTGTTATTGAAGATTCCTCAATGGTCATACAAGTTAATACAGGGTTTTGTTTCATTGAATCAACAACAACAAACTTTTGTAACTATCTATCTAATAGAAATTTATTATAATTGAACAAAGGAGATCTGAAACATATCAAACAAGTAGGCAAAGGATAGACATCACACCAAATACCTCCTTGATAGCTTCCATGGTATACAATGATCTACACCTCTTTGTCAACAAACCTTTAATCAAATATATATGGTGAACTTTTCTTGTGACAAGGTATATCTGATAACTCTAACAAAGAAGGATAAATAAAGATGGTATAACGCAATTTATTTACATCAATGGTGCAACAAAATGTGCAAGCAGTCTCATATCCCTTCACAATGACTGTAAATTTAGTCAAACCTTCATTAAGCTCATGCTTTCTTTTTCTTCTTAAAGCACTACTATAATCATGAAAAATATCACAATAACTTCTACTAGAAGTAAAATTATAATATGAAACTCTCCCTTCTCCATTGAAATCTAAATATTCATTATAAATCCTTGAACTTATATAAGACATAATTAGGACAAGAAAAATGGTCAGTAAGAGAATAGACCGCACAAGTGAGTCCCTCACGTGTATAACTTAAATGATGTCACTTAAATTTGTTTCCTGCGTGTATACACTCAAAGGTCATAGGCTTTTAGGAGTATACACAAATGATCTCAGCACTCTACTCTTTTACCACTCAGGGATATTCTTTAGTCTCTTGAAGGTTCTAGAAGCTTAAATAATCTCAAAGTAATCTTTAAAAATTCAATTCAAAGCAGAGAATTTGTATATGATCTAGATCGGACTTAAAGCTTTTGACTACATCTTTTGAGGTCAATACAAAGAGGTCAAAGCCATGATAAAAGAAAGAGCTCAAGGATATGTTTTGTGGACCCCGTTTAAACTCCTTAGCACACAATTCCATATTTGGATAATTGCTTGTAGCTTGTAGTATGCTTTCAAGATCCCATGTAAATTATTTTTGAAATAGCCACGTTTGAGATATTTCTTGTGATAGGCTATTGTAGGAAAAGACAAATTTATAAATATGTGGATTAAGCATTTCTTTAGCAACTTTGATGATATTTGTATGAATTCTCTTACGAGTGAATTACATGCTTGGATTAGCTTTTGTTGATATCTTATTTAGAAATGTAGGTTTCTTGAGAACTCGATTCCCCTAAGGTCTACATAAGAAATTGGTGTTCGATTCAACTAGTTTAAGGGTCGTTGAATTTGATACTCTCGTTGGTTCTTAATTCTTTGTAGTTTATTATGTCAATTTACCTATATTTACTTTCTTACATCGATTATATTTTATTTCTTTAGGTAGATTTTTATCTTTTGTATCTAGATATACCACTTGGTATCAAGATCCAAGCTTAGAATCATTCACACAATTCTAGTCTTGGGTTTTGCAATCTTGAAAATCAATAAAAAAAAGAGTCAAAAACCAAAAATCATAAAAAAACTTTCATTTTCATTTTTTTCCCCGCCTGTCGAGATTTTGAATCTTGGAATTTTTGTATCTTTTGTGTGTTTCTAGTGTTAGATCCTTGTTCCTTAACACTAATAGAGACTAGATCTTGAATTTGAGCTATTTCTGTGTTAATTGAGTCATCCACCATTGTTGGTCTTCAGTTGAAGAAACTTGAAGTTGGATCTCAAATTTTGAAGGGTTGTCATGAGAATTTGGGCTTGAACATGTGTTGGTTGTGTTTGGGAGTTCATCGTGAACTTGGGATTTCAAAAATCATAAAATTCTGAGGTCATTTGCTTGAGGGTCAACTTTGAATGTTCTTGGTGTTCTTCATAATCTTCATATATTGTTGAAGAAGAACATTAAAATAGTAAGTGTTTGATCCAAAAAGGAGGTGAAAGAAAGTTTGGTATTTGTTTGCCCAAAGAATATTTCAAAGAATATCCCAATTCTTCCAGAGGAAGAAAGAATCAAAAAGCATCAAAAGGGAATATCTCAAAGAAGAAAACAAAGGAAAGTATAAGGAGGGGACCAAAATAAAAATTCAAACTCTCTTGAGTTTTAAGGATCAATTGAAAGGTTCCAATTCATTGTATCTTCATAAAAAAAAAAAGCCTACATGCCTCCAACCAGAAGAAGATTGATTGAAATTTAAATTGGAAATAAGTAATCTCCCAAAACATCGACCAACCATGAATGTCATTTGAGGCAGCCACGTCACCCAACCATCCAATTTCCTTAAGCTCAAATTTTGGTTCTTAGTTTCTTTTCTCTGATTCTTAGTTCCCTTTTCTTGATTCTAAATGCTAATTAACAACTAATAATCACCTACTTAGTTGTGAATTATTTCTTTGAATTAGTTTCTTTTTTTGTCTCATTTTCTTTGTGTGCTTTTCTAATTTTTAATTTGTCATAACTTCTTGATCTATTCCATACATAATTTTATTTATTTGAGTCTTTCAAACAAGAATCCATTACGACCTTAAGCCTTAATTTATACCAAGTCATCTCATTGGAGTACAAACAAGCTATCAGCACTTGCCACACCAATTAAGTAACAATGAAAGGTGAGAAATTTAAGGGCTTGTGAGGTTGATTTCCTAACCATTAACATGTTTTTTGTTTTAGTTTTTTGTTTTGAATTTATTGATAGGTACAGTGATGGATTAAGGTGGGATGCCTAGTTGGAACTGGTCTCTCTTAGAAAAAAGTGATGCTTTAAATAGATGAATGGATAACATGATTGGTCATCAAAACTTCCCTAATGAACTTCAAAAAATGGTCAAGCTCTCTTGAGTGGACATGCTCCAAATGAACTTCAAGGTAACAAAGCTAAATCTTTCAGGTTAGTGAATAATGCTAGCATCCAACTAAGTGTGAATAACAGATTGTCTTTAGGTGATGCTAATATATCTTTGCTTCATAAATATAATGTACAACTTTAGAGTGTGGGTATACTAGTTGATCCTAATGATGACAAAATTGACTCTTCTAGCAAGATCAATTTGTGTCCACTTAGTGGTGAAGCTATTTTGACAAGTGATTGTATATTTTCTTGTGGAAGTCATGAAGACCAAGTTGTGTGTGAAGCTATCCAAACACTTGGGAATGTTTGTGAAGTGTTAAAAGAACCTTAAGTGAATGATGATGTTTAAGATGTTGGTCGATTGAATTGGAGTAACCCTCTAATTGTTTTTGTTTTTGATCATGCTAGTATAGAGGGAACATATGATTTTATTAGTTGTAATCTTTGAGGAAGGAAGTGTTTCCTAAACCCTTCTACATTCACACTTTATCCCTTTGATCCCGGTGATCATTTGAAATGTGACGATTAGCTTGGTAACATTTTTAGTGGAACTAATTATGATACCTCGTAATAATCTTAGCTCATTTTAGGCCTTAGTACATGCTAAAGGTGTCCAAAGTCTTGAAATTTCACTATGTGTTAAAGATTTAGCCATTTTTAAAACCCCTAATCTTTAAGGATTTTTAGTTTCGCCTTCCCGACCTCCAAATATTGATTTCTAAGTTGGTTCATATTTAAGATGGTCAAAAGTATGTCTTGGGGAAGTTTCGGAACTTTCAAAAGAGGTTTGGACCGTATTTGGATGGCCAAAATAGTAAGCCATCATGATGGTGTCACGCCGTATTGGGTGCTTGACCCAGTTAGGGGTCACTCCGCATTGGTGGTCCTATCCAGAATTTTAAATCCTTGTCATTAAGGGCATTTAGGTCATTTTTCTTTACCCAAACTCATCCATAACAACAATTCTTGGTCTCCAAGGAGCATTATTTACCCGTTCATTCACAAACCCTCTAAAAAAAAGTTGCTCCTCCCTCAAGAACAAACCCTAACTTCTTTCAATAGAATCAAGGAATGCAATCTCATATTTTAAGAAAACCATCAAGAACCTCCAAAAATTCATCAATTAAGTTATGTGTGATGTTCATCCATGGGATCTTTTTACCCATGAATTCCAAGAACCTCATTTTAAACTTAAATCATGATTTTCATAGGATTGATTTGAATTATGTCCATGAATATCTTGTTAATTTGATTTAAAGTTAAGAATGTATGTATTTTCAAGTTAAATGAATGGATACATATTTTGAATGATATAATCTTCATGTTAAATCCTTAAGCTATAATTTGAATCCTTTAACCATGGTATTTTCGCATGTTGCGCATCCCCATGTAATAGTTTTTTAATCTCATATGTTTGATGAAATGCCTAAATGATTAGGTTTTGGACAATGACTTTTTACTATGATTTCAAAGCTTTAGTAAGTTCTTATTGTAGTTGCTATCGAGTTTTGGGGGTTATGAATTCCTAAAAATATAGCTATTTAATTTGACTCAATGTTTTCATAATGGTTTTTGATATGTTATAAGCATTATTAGATTAGTCAGTTAGCATAATCAGTTAAACATAATTTAGTTTAGTACTCTAAGTCAGATATGTTGGGAGTAGGATTTAGCACCAAGCGAATGCAGGGATAGTGGGTTACCCATAATTTAGGCAGAGTCGTTAGTAGGAGTCCTTGTAATCCAAAACTACGTAACCAATGTAGGATATGAGGAGTCACCAGTAAGTTTAGGCTTGACTACCTCTCAGGGTCACCCATTAGTTTAGGCTTGACACCTTGGTCCTTCAAGACATTAGTTTAGTGGATCCACGCATCTATTGTTAGTACCCGTGGCACGGTACTGACACCCTTCCAACTGCGATCACAGGTTAGACCCAAATTAGCTCATATTGGGGCATGTAGGTTAGATGATATCTCCCATAGTCTCAGTCTAGTATTCGATATAGAATTCAGTTTCATATTTGCTTGACCATAGCATACAGTCATAAGTTATTCAGTTATCAATATTTGAGTATTTAACATTTCAGACTTTTTTTAAAATCATATTATATTCTTGGTCATGCATTCTCTAATTTTATAGTTTTCATGCATTTATATTCAGTTAACTCATTTTATTCATTCAGCTAGTTATTATTCATGCCCATAAACCATGCACATTAGCCCAACCTCATCACTCGTACCTGTACATTCAAAGTACTAATCACATATTCATTTCTTACGCTATGACGTTTAATATCATAGGTCGGATGCTCAGGTTCCCGACCGCACTTAGATAAATCAGCCTATCAGCAACAGTAGTCATGGTGAGTCCTCATCGATCTAGGAAATAGTTGTTTATTTAAGTTTAATTCAAGTGTTCAATGTTTTATTTCAGTTAGATAGTTGGAGTTAGTTGGGGCCTATCCCATCAACTCATATTCAATCAGTTTTATAGGCTTTCAGATGTTTCAGATAGTCAATAAATTTGGCATTGTTTTATTAGACTTTTCAGTATTATGTTAGATGTTCATACTTATGATTCATCAATTTTTTCAGCATTAAAATCCTTTGGCATTATTCACTTATTTTTGCATATGTGTATCTTATTACCATGTTATTTTGTTCTCACAATAGGTACCAGTTCATGGGTTAGCTTATGGTTTTTCAAGACCGTAAGCATTATTTTTATGACTAGGAGGTAGCCTCGGGTCAGGACCAAACTTTGTTTTATATCCTAAGGTTTTACAGTGTCCTAGGGAGTTTGAAAGTCGCGTTGAGTAGAGCCTTGTGCATGTGTGTGAAGCGCGCCACACTTATGGGCAAGTCTAAAAGACATTTTTAGGAAAAGTTTCTCTTCTTTCAGTGTTCATGTCGGGAAAAATAGCATGATATGTATTTAAATTCTCTGTAAAATTCAACCTTTCTTCCATTTACAAAACATGCCTCCTAAAAAGAACAACGAAAGGAGAAATGGAAATCAGCCCACACCTCCGCCCGTTCAGGAAGATCCTCTAAATG
>NC_061120.1:20081136-20121315 GCF_002878395.1 Capsicum annuum | reverse complement strand
ATTCTAGTAGGTCGCCCGACTCAGCAGTGCGCCACTTCCAATACCACCAGTGGTCGACTCCAGAACAGACTATATTAACTTCTGTCCTGACAGGATTAGAAAATTTCCCCCGATATGGTTATGAGTATGTTGTAGGTGTATTATTTATATGTTTATGCTTTGTTAGATCCTAGGTCTTTACTTTCTTTTGTAACCCCTTACATAGCTTTTAATTTCATTGTCAGTCCTAAAACTTTTGTAGAGCCTTTCTTAGTGTTTACCCCAGTGGATAAATCTATTCTATCCAGGCGGGTATATAGAAACTGCCTGGTTACAGTATCTCATAAAGTTACTTCATTAGAGCTGATAGAGTTAGAGATGATGAATTTTTATGTAATTCGTGTAATGGATTGGCTTCACCCAGGCTATGCTTCAATTGATTGTAGAAATAGAGTCATTTATTTTTAGTTTTTGAATGAACCATTCCTTAAATGAAGGGATAGTACGTTAGCGGTTAGGGGTTAGCTAGTTTAGTACCTTAGAGAGAGACAAAAATAATATCCAAGGGGTGTGCTTACCATCGTGTTTGAGTAAATGACATTAATTTTGAGACTCCCAATCTTGAGTCAATTTTAGTAGTAAGGGAATTTCAAGATGTATTCCCTGAAGATCTTCCTAGAGTTCCTCCCAAAAGAAATTGACATCAGAATAGACCTTGTTGCAGAAACCCATCCTATCTCTATTCCTCCATACATAATGGATCCAGTTGAGCTTTGGGAGTTGAAAGATCTCTTAGAAAAAAGATTCTCAGACCCAATATATCCCCATGGAGCCCTTCAATTCTTTTTATGCATAAGAATGATGGTTCTCTTAGAATGTATCGATTTCTATTAGTTCAACAATGTCACAATCAAGAATAAGTATCCACTTCCCAGAATTGATGACCTTTTCGAGAAACTTTAGGGTTCTAGTTATTTCTCTAAGATAGACCTCAGATTCTCCTATCATCAGCTCAGAGTCGGAGAATGTGACATTTCAAAAATAAATTTGAGAACCCAGTAAGGTCATTTTGAGTTTCTAGTTATGTTCTTTAGTCTAGCTAATGCTCCATCCGTCGTCATGGATGTGATGAATCGAGTGTTAAAGCAGTACCTGGACATGTTCATCATAGTCTTTATTGATGATATTCTTGTGTATTCCCATAATGAAAATAATCATACAGACCACCTTAGAATCGTATTGTAAACTCTTAGAGCCTATCAGTTGTTCGACAAATTTAGTAAGTGAAAATTTTGGCTAAGATTAGTGTTAGAATAAGAATAGGAATAGCATATTGAATTCTACTTTGAAAGGGATTGTAATGTAGTGTCCTATTCGGAATAGGATTGGAATGTGGTGTCTATAAATAGGGTCTCAATGTAATAATTTAGAGATAAAAATTCATTAATATTTTTTCTCTTATACTTCTCACATGGTATCAGAGCCCGGCCTCGATCAACCTAACCATCTGGACCAACTTTGACTGTATAAACCCAACGACAACCAATAATAGATTTACCTGCAGGAAGGGAAACAAGCTCCCAAGTACCACTCGTATGTAAAGCAGACATCTCATCAATCATAGCCTTTTTCTATCCTGAATCGGAAAGTGCTTTACCTCTAGTCTTAGGAATAAAAATAGAGGACAAAGATGATACAAAAGCATAATGGGGTGATGACAAATGATGATAACTCAAGAAAGTATAATGTGGGTTAGCATTACAAGTGGATCTTATACCTTTTTGAAGTGCAACTGATTAATTAGGAAGAGGCAGATCCATAGTAGGGGAAGCATCAGGCACAGTACATAAATCATCTGGGACTGATACTAGACTTGGGCTCCGATGATAAGTCAAAAGTGGTGGAACTGTGGCTGGAGATAAAGAAGTAATCGTAGATTCCTCAAAGATTAGTGTGGGTAAGACTGGAGGTATGGGTTAAACCTTAGAGATAGTAAGATGATTAGAAGATGTATAGTAAGGTTGAGATTCAAGGAATGTAACATCAGTGGACATAAGGTAGTGACCCAAATCAGGTGAATAGCATCAATACCATTTTTGAACTCGAGAGTAACCAAGGAAGACATATTTGAGAGCAAGAGGGACTAATTTATATTTTCTTGGGGCTAAGTTATGAACAAAACATGTGCTCCCAAAAATATGAGGAGGGATAGAGTAGAGATATGACTGAGGAAATAGTATGGAATGGGGAACCTTATTATGGATCAAAGATGATGGCATTCTGTTAATGAGATAGCAAGATATGAGGAACGCATCTCCCCAAAAATACAGTGGAACATGGGATTTAATTAGAAGAGTGCGAGCAGTCTCAATGAGATGCCTATTTTTTCTTTCTGATATACTGTTCTGCTGAGGGGTGTATGGACATGGTGTTTGGTAAATAATTCCTTAATGAGTCATAAACTCCTGAAAATAGGAGGATAAGTATTCTAAGGCATTATCACTACTAAAAGCACGAATAGAAACACAAAATTGATTTTGTATTTTAACACAAAAACTTTTGAATATAGAGAATAACTCAGAATGATCTTTCATTAAGTAAACCCATGTACATCTTGAAAAATCAGTGATGAAATTAATAAAGTAACAAAATTCTAACGGTGAACTGAATCTACTAGGACCTGAAATATTAGAATGAACTAATGAGAAAATAGAATCTGAGCGAATTTCAATACTATGTGAAAATATAGCACGAATGTGTTTCCAAAGTTTACACGACTCACAATCTAATGTGGATAGGCTATAAAAAATAGGCACCATCTTTTGTAGCTTGGATAGACTAGGATGTCCCAAACATTTGTGAATAGGGATGGGAGGATGTGTAGTGGAGCATACTGTGAAGGAATTTGAAGCGGTAAGATGGTAAAGGCCTTGTGATTCATGTCCTATGCCAATTGTCTGTCCTATTTTGCAGTCCTATATTAGAAAAGAATCATCAAAAAAATTTATACTACAATCAAGGGCATGTTTCAAATGACTAACAGATACAAGATTAAAATGACAACTAGGGACATAAAGAACAAAGACTAGAGTGACAGAAGATAGGGGTTTGGTTGGTCCAACTCCTTTTGTCTCTATTAGAATTCCATTAGCTAAAGTAATAGATGGAAGATATTGCGAATTAACAATATTAGATAAAAGTGATTTATCACCAAAAATATGTTCAGAAGCACCTGAGTCCACAACTCATGATCAAAAGGTAGGAGATTGTGCAGTTTAGGCTATTGGTAGAAACATATTCTTACTTTCTTGATATCGAAGATACTCATTATATTCCTTGTCAAATAAATACACCCGTTAATCACATGTGGTGTTAGACTAAGCAATATGAGATTTTTAGTTGGTCGACTATGCGAAGAATAGTATATTCAATGAATATGTCCAAGCCTATTACAATAACTAAACTTATGTGTAAAATAACATACTCCATGAGTATGTCCAAGCCTTTTACAATTTCTACACCTAGGAGGAGATCTTCCAAATCGACCTCCCCCTCGTCGATTCTTCATGGATTGTGATGTTTGATTTTTTGGTCTTCTCATTAAGGGGTCAAATTTAATCATAGGACGTAAACTTCCAATTTCAATATTTTTGGAGCTAAAAAAAATATCATGCCCAAAAGATATCTTGGGAATTTGACTTGAAAATTCCAAGAACCAGATCTAAATTTCTAAAAAAAAATCCCCAAAAAAAACTGATGTAATCGGTATTAGGGTTCCGACTGTTAGAATCTTAAAATAATTGTCGAAATCTGGAAAGGAGTAAGTGGTTGAAATCAAAATAGACCGACGACCCCAATAGAAAAAGAAACAACTCAAAAATTGATTGGAGATGGGATCACGTGCCGGCACGTGATGCAAATCTCATTGAAATTTCTGGATTCTGGCTGGCGCATGGAGGGTAATTTTTTGGTAGTTTTTGTCAGGTTTTTTGTCACCTGATCTTTCCAATCCTTTTGGTGGTGTTGTATTTTTCACACAACCCACAAAATAAAAATTGACCCAAATCAGTCATCGGATTAACGCATGGTGACTGAGTTATCTTGTCTGATATTTCTAACCTGCTCTGATACCATGATAAAGAAATGAACCTTGGGCCTAACTCAACCTCAAATTCTAGCTCATGAGGGGAGGATTTCCCAAGACCATAGAAGGAGACCAAGGATCCTTTAACCCACCGATGTGTTTTTAGGAGCATATGTTTTGTTCATAACTTAGCCCTAGGAAAAGATAAATTAGCCCCTTGTGCTCTCAAATGAGTCTTCCTTGGTTACTCTCGAGTTCAAAAAGGATATCGATGTTATTCACCTGATCTGGGACACTACCTTATGTCTACTGATGTCACATTCTTTGAATATCAACCTTACTATACATCTTCTGATCATCTTAATATCTCTAAGGTTTTACCCATACCTCCAGTCTTACCCACACCAATATTTGAGGAATCTATGGTTACTTCTTTATCACCAGCCATAGTGCCACCACTTTTGACTTATCACCGATGCCCACGTCCAGTATCAGTCCTAGATGATTCATGTCCTGCGCCTGATGCTTCCCAAGTCTGCCTAGTCAATTAGTTTCACTTAAAAAAGGTATAAGATCTACTCGTAATGCTAACCCACATTATATTTTCTTGAGTTATCATTATTTGTCATCAGCCCATTATGTTTTTGTATCATATTGAATAGGCTATGATTGATGAGATGTCTGCTTTACATACGAGTGGTACTTGGGAGCTTTTTTCCTTCCCTACAGGTAAATCTACTGTTGGTTGTCGTTGGTTTTATATAGTCAAAGTTGGTCCAAATAGTTAGGTTAATCGACTGAAGGCTCGCCTTATTGCCAAAGGATATACATAGATATTTGGGCTTTATTATAGTGACACATTCTCTCCTGTGGCTAAAATAGCATCAATCCATCTTTTTCTCTCTATGGCTGTCGTTCGTTATTATCCTCTTTATCAGTTGGATATTAAAAATACTTTTCTGCATGGTGATCTTGAGGAAAAAGTTTATATGGACCAACCACATGGTTTTGTTACTCAGGGGGAGTCTAGTAGCCTTGTATGTTAATTACGCAAGTCACTCTATGGTTTGAAACAATCCCCTCAAGCCTAGTTCAGAATGTTTAGCACAGTTATTTAGGAGTTTTGCATGATTCATAGTGGAGCTGATCATTCAGTGTTTTATTGCCATTCTGAACCAAATCTGTGTATTTATTTGGTGGTGTATGTTGAAGATATTTTTATTATCGGCAATGATCAAGATGGTATCAATAACTTGAAGCGATATCTCTTTTATCATTTTTAGACTAAATACCTTGGTAGATTTAAATACTTTCTAGGGATTGAGGTTTCTCAGTCCAGCTCAGGTATTGTTATTTCTCAACGCAAGTATGCTTTAGACATTCTTGAGGAAACAGGAATGATGGAATATCGACCTATTAACACTCCAATGGATCCAAATGCTAAACTTCTGCCAGGATAAGAGGAGCCATTCAGTGATCCTGGAAGGTATAGGCAGTTGGTTGGAAAATTGAATTATCTCACAGTGACTAGACCTAACATCTCTTTGCCTGTGAGTGTTGTAAGTTAGTTTATGACTTCCCCTTGTGATAGTCATTGGTATGAATTTGTTTGGATTTTGTGATATATAAAGTCATCTCCAGATAAAGGACTACTCTTTGTGGATCGAGGTCATGAGCATATCATTGGATATACAGATACTGATTGGGAAGGATCACCTTCTGATGGATGTTCTACATCTAAATATTGTATTTTAGTAGGAGGTAATTTGGTATCCTAGAAGAGTAAGAAACAGAGTGTGATTGCTCGATCTAGTGTCGAAGCAGAGTATCAAGCAATGGTTGCAGCAACCTGTGAGCTTGTTTGGATTAAGCAATTGCTAAGAGAATTAAAATTTGGAGAAATTAGTAAGATGGAACTTGTAAGTGATAATCAGGCAGCCCTTCATATTGCATCTAATCCAGTGTTCCATGAGAGGACCAAGCACATACAGATTAATTGTCACTTTTTCAGAGAAAAGATACTCTCTAAAGATATTGTTACAAAATTTGTGAAGTCAAGTGATCAAATTGTAGATATCTTCACCAAGTCCCTCACCAGTCCTCATATTAATTACATTTTTGACAAGCTTGGTACATATAACTTGTATACACCAGCTTGAGGGGGAGTGTTAGAATAAAGATAGGAATAGCATATTGAATTCTACTTGGAAAGGGATTGTAATATAGTGTCCTACTAGGAATAGGATTGGAATATAGTTTCTATAAATAGGGTCTCAATATAATAATTTAGAGACAACAATTCAATAATATTTTTTCTCCTATATTTCTCACAATCTGTATCTTTCCTTAGCAATATTATTTTCGGTGATGGCATTAGATTTGAACCTCTAAATACCGAAGTAGTTAGAAATTGGACTAGACCCATTTCTCTATCAAATATCAGGAGTTTCTTAGGTTTGGCTTGTTATTACAGATGGTTTTTTGAAGGTTTTTGGTCTATTGACTCTCCCATTTCTCAATTGACTCAGAAGAAAGTCAAGTTTCAGTGGTCAAATTCTTGTGAGAAGAGTTTGTAGGAGTTGAAGACCCGAATCACCTCAGCCCCAATTTTAACATAGCCGTATGGTTCAGATGGGTTTATGATTTACTACTATGCATCCATAGTTGGACTGGGTTGTATTTTGATGCAGAGAGGTAAGCTCATAGCCTATGCATCTACATAACTTAAACCCCATGAAAAGAATTATCCTACCCATGATCTTGAGTTAGCAGTTGTTGTTTTTGCTTTAAAAATTATAAAGCATTAATTTTATGGGGTTCATGTTGATGTGTTCACGGATCATAAAAGTTTGCAATATGTATTTTCAAAGATAGATTTAACTTTTTATCAGAGAAGGTGGTTAGGATTGTTCAAAGATTATGACCTGAGTATGTTGTATCATCCAGGAAAGGCCAATGTAGTTACAGATTCTCTTAGTAGATTGTATATGGGTAGTGTTGCTCATGTTGAGAGTAAGAAGAAGAAGTTAGTTCAGGATGTTCATCGGCTTTCTAGATTAGGTCTACGCTGGTGAATTACGCTGAGGGTAGTTTATGGGTTCAGAATAGTTCAGAATCTTCTTTGGTTGTAGAAGTAAAAGAAAAGAAAAATAAGGACTTCAATCTAGTTAAGATGAAGGATTCAGTTAGAAATCAGAAAGAGGAAGTTTTCTCCAAAGAAGGATATTGCATGTTGTGATGTTAGGGTAGATTGTGTGTCCCATGCATTTATAATTTGAGGCAACACATCCTTAAAGAAGTACATAGCGCGGGTTACTCTATTCACCCAGGGGCCACTAATATGGATCATGATTTATGGGAAATCTATTAGTGGGTGGTAAGAAGAGGGATATTGCAGAGTTTGTAGCTAAGTATGCTAACTGCCAGCAGGTTAAGGTTGAGCACCAGAGGCCTAGTGGAACTTTGCAGGAGTTCAGTATTCCCACTTGGAAGTGGGAAGAGGTGAACATAAATTTAGTGATGAGTTTATCTCATTTTTATTGTCACCGTGACTCGATTTGTATTATTATAGAAAAATAACCAAATCATCCTATTTCATTCCAGTACATACTTCCTATACAGCCGAGGATTATGCCACACTCTATATTTGAGAGTTAGTTAGGCTATACGGAGTTCCATTATCTATCATTTTAGTTAGAGGTACTCAATTTACCTCTCGCTTTTGGAAGGCTTTGTAGAAGGGTCTTGGTACCAAAATCTATCTCAGTACAACCTTTCAGGCTTAGACAGATAGTCAGGCAGAGAGGACCATTCAGACCCTAGAAAACATATTGAGAGCATGTGTTATCAACTTTAAGGTTAGTTGTGATGATCACTTGCCTTTAATATAGTTCACCTATAATACTAGTTATTATTCTAGTATTCAGATGGCTCCATTTGTGTCTCTATATGGGAGAATATGTAGGTCTCCTATTGGTTGGTTTGACATAGGTGAGACTGCTTTGATATGGCCAGATTCAGTATTTGATGCAATAGTGATAGTTTAGTTAATCAGGGAAAGGCTTTGAACAACCTAAAGCCATCAAAAATCCTATATGGAAGTGAGAAGAATACAACTTGAGTTTAAGGTTAGTGACTTGGTCTATTTATAAATCTATCCCATGAAGGGAGTGAAGAGATTTGGCAAGAAGGGGAAGATCAGTCCCTGATATGTTGGCCCTTATAGGTTCTTGTGTCGTTATGGGAAGGTAGCGTATGAGCTTGAGTTGCCTACAGATTTTGCACCAGTGCATCCAGTGTTCCATGTTTCCCTATTGAGTTTTGCTGATCTAGCTATAGTTGTTCCTTTAGAAAGTGTAGATATTTAGGATAGCCTTTCTTATAAAGAAATTTCTGTCTAAAGAACAAAGAAATTGCCAAGGTCAAGGATCTTTGGTGGAACCAATCTGTTGAGGGAGACACTTGGGAAGCATAAGAAGATATGAAAACCAAGTACCATCATCTCTTCTCCATAAACTCAGATTCATCTTAAGGTAACTACTTCCTAAGATTGACTCTCTTCAGTTCTTAGTTTCAGCTATATGACCTATTTCATGTCAGTTCATGCATTCACAAATGTTAGTTTAGTTCATGTATCATGTTTCAAACTCAGTATATAGAGCATATTTTACAGTCATGCATGTTTAGTATATGATCTCAATTTTTCCTTGTACTCTCAGCTCAATCAGTATCATTTGAGGCTGAATATTCCCAAGGGGGAGATATTGTAATAGCTCAAAATTTTCTTAGCTTTTTTAAGCTCATAGTACATGCTAAAGAGGTCCATAATATTGAAATTTTAGTATTGTTAAAGACATCCATTTTGAAGACCCCTAATCTTTGAATATTTTTAGTTTTGCCTTCCCGACCTTAGAATGTTGATTTCTAAGTTGGTTCATGTTTAGGAAGGTCAAAAGTATGTCTCAAGGAATTTTCAAAACTTTTAGATGATTTTTGGACTGGGGGTTATGAATACCCATAAACTTAGCGGTTTACTTAGTCTTAGTATTTTAAGAGTGGTTTCAAATATGTTATGACCATTATCAGTTCAGCCAGTTAGCATAATCAATTAAACATAGATCAGCTTAGTACTCCGAGTCAGTTCAATTGGGAGTAGGATTTAGCACCGAGCGAATGCAGGGGTAGAGGCTTTCCCGTAAGTTAAGTAGAGTCATTAGTAGCAATCCTTGTATTATAGAACTATATAGCCAATGTATGATATGAGGATTCACCCTTTAGTTTAGGCTTGACTACCTATTAGAGGTCACCCGTCAGTTTAAGCTTGACACCTAGGTCCTTTGGGACATCAGTTTAGTGGATCCACACATCCATTGTTAGTACCTATGGCACAATACTAACACCCTTCAAAATGGGGACACAGGTTGGACCCTAATTAGCTTATATTGGGTCATTCAGTTAGATGATAGCTCCCATAGTCTTAGTCCAGTATTTGGTATAGAATTCAATTTCAAGTTTTCTTGACCATTACAGTCGGTCATCATTTATTCAGTTATCAGTATTTTTTTATTTCAATTAACAGACTATTTCAGAATCATATTATATGCTTTGTCATGCATTCTTAGATTTCACCATTTTAATGCAATTATATTCAGTTACCTTGTGCTATTCATTTAGCTAGTTAATATTCAAGAACATAAGCCATAAATATCAGCCTAACCTCATCACTCATACCAGGATATTCAAAGTATTGATTCCATACTTGTTTCTTGCGCTATGATGTTTAATATCCTTGGTTTGAATGCTCAGGTTCTTGACCGCGCTTAGATAGAAGAGCCTATCAGCAATAGTAGTCGTGGTGATTCCTCATCTATCGAGAACATGGTTGCTTATTTCAGTTTAGTTAGTTGTTCAGTGTTTTATTTTAGTTATACAGTTAGAGTTAGTTGGGTATAGTCTCATCAACTCAAATTTAGAAAGTTATAAAGGCTTTCAGACGTTTCAGACAGTCAAGTAGTTTGTCATTATTTTATCACACTTTTCAGTATTATATTAGACTTTCATATTTATGATTTTATAAATAAAACCTTTGGAATTATTTAGCTATTTCTGCACATATGTATCGTATTACCATATTATTCAATTTTTATAGCAGGTACTAGTTCATAGGTTAGCTTGTGGTATTTCGGGACCGTAAGCACCATTGTCGCAACAAGGGGGTAGCTTGAGTCGTGAGACTAACTGTAACACCTCATATTTCCCTAGAATAATATAAGACCCAATACATGAGTATTATTATATGAAATTTTTTGAACACTCATTATTTTTCAGTTAGCTTTCCAACGATATAAAATCGCCTAAATTCGATAAATGGGTAAGAAGTTATGGCAAATTTAAGTTTAGTCATTAAAAACCATTATTTTAACCCTTAGCGCGTCGCGTAGATAGTCCAAATGACAATTGTTGATTTCTAGTGTGACTCAGCGATCATGGCGCATCGCGCAGTAGGCCAATTTTCCATTTGTTAATTTCTAGTAGGCCTCCGCGATCATGGTGCCTTGGGGAGGTGGCCAAAATGGCATCACATGGATTACCGTGATGGTAGCACGTCGCGCCATTTGTCTAGGTCCCAGTTTTCCCTTTTTCAGTGGCTTGGCGCGATAGTGGTACGTCGCGCCAAGGCCAAAAATTGGGATAGACAGTTTTCAGCTTCCATTTTTAAATTTGTTTAAGGGTATTTGGGTCTTTTTCCATGACCCTAATTAACCTAAAACACAAAATTTAATCCCTAAACACCTCAAGTCATCATTATTTCAATTTCTCGCATAATCAAAAATCCCTCTTTCAAGAATAAGAAACCCTAGCTCTCAAATTTAAGGCAATTTGTCAAGATCTCTATCATCTCTTCAAATTCATTTACCCAGGTATGTTTGATGTTCATCCATGGATCCCTTTCATTCATGGATTTCAAGCAACCTTTTAAAATTACAAAATTGTGATCTTTTCAAGTTAATATATTTTAAATTATGATTTCATCCATGAACTATGATTCTATACCATGTAACCACGAAATTATTGTTATTATTCAATCTTCCATGGTTTAATATTATGATTTACTGAATTAAACCATGATTTAATTCTATTATGATGAATTCATGCTATTTCTACAAGTTCCCTGACATTTATATGATTGTTTTAAAACCATGAACTACAAGTATTTGATAAAATACCTACAAGAGTGATTTATTTATTAAGAGCCTTCATGTTTTAGCCCTCAAGCATTAGTGTCCTCTCAGTATTGTTGTTTTGAGTCGTGGGGGTATTGAATACCCGAAACCATATGTGTTTATTTAGTCTAGTCTCAATACATTATAGAAAAGTCTTCAGATTATATTATAAGCATTATCAAAATAGTCAGATATCAGTTATTTAACTCAGAACAGTCTAGTATCTCAGTGTCTTTCAGTTGGGAGTAGGATTTAGCACCGAGCGAGTGTAGGGATGGTAGATTCCCCATCAGATAGGTAGAGTCATTAGTAGCAGTTCCTATACTCTAGAACTACATAGCCAATGTAGAATATGAGTAGTCAGCCATCAAATTAGGCTTGACTATCTCACAAGGGTCACCCGTCAATTCTGGCTTGACACCCTTAGTCCTTTGGACATTATATTAGTTTAGTGGATCCACACAGACATTGTTACTACCCGTGGCATGGTATTAACACTATTCTATCTAGGGTTACAGGTTTGACCCCGATTATCTCAAATTGAGGAATGTCAGTTAGATGATACCTCTCGCGGTCTCAGATATGGTCTTAGTTATTGTCCTAGTTCATTTATTCAGTCTTAGTGTTGTTTTACCAAAGAATACATATTTTAGTTATCTCAATATTTTAGTTTACAAATTTTACTCCTTTATATTATATTCTTGGTCATGTATCCTCAATATTTATAGATTTCCATGCATTATCAGTATCTATAGATTCCATGTTCTCTACTCAGTACTCTATACTTTACATGCATATCCAATTAATCATTAGTTCTATTCATGAAACCATGCATATAAGTCTACCTCATTTAGCATACCAGTATATTCAACTGATCACGTACCTTTTCTTTTACGCTATGATATATTATATCATAGGTTCTGCCGCTCAGTTCCCGGCTCATGAGTAAACTCATCAGATTCTCAGCAGTAGCAGTGGTGAGTCCTCATATTTCTCTGGGATAAGCATACTTTATTTCATGTCTTAGTTAGTAGTTAGTTGGAGTTAGTTGGGGCTTATCCCAAAAACTCACATTCATTCAGTACGTTATAGAGTCTTTTCAAACATTAGAGTCAGTTATTCAGTATTCAGCTATTATAGATAGTAGTCCAATTTATCATTATTTTATCAGATTCAGTCAGTTGTTTCTATAGACTCATATTTCAGTTTTAAATTCAGTTATTAAAACATTATGGCATGTCAGTATTCTTCCACATTTATGATTATGTTAGGTACTAGCTTATGGGTTATCTTGTGGTCCCTCGGGACTGTAAGCATCGTGTGACGACTAAGGGGTAGTCTCAGGTCGTTACAAAGTTAGTATCAGAGCCTAAGGTTTTAGAGTGTCCTAGGAAGTCTAAAAGCCGTGTCGAGTAGAGTCTTGTGCATGGGTGTGTAGCGCGCCATACTTATGGATGAGAGGCTACAAGGCATTTAGGAAAAGTTTTCCTTCTTTCAAGTATTCATATCGTGTGATTAAGCATAAGCTCAAGTTAAACTCTCAGTCTAATGTATTTCTTCCTTTTATTTACAGAACATGCCTCCTAAGAAGAAGGTAAGAAGAATAGGAACTTAGCCATCCCTACAGCCCATCCAGGCAGATCCTCAGGACAAGCATGTTTCTCATATAGAATTCAGGGTTGCGTTCACTACTCTAGCAAACTCTATCGCAACACAGAATAAATGACCAGCCATTATTCCGGCCAACCCAGTGGCCTGCACTGCTGCAACCAGAATTTGGGATTCCACCCAAATGAATCCTCCTTCTTTCACGGGATCTAAGTCTAAAGAGGATCCATAGGAATTCATAGATATGGTTCAGAAGGTCATGGATGCTATAGGGGTGACGTCTAGTCAGAGTGCCGAGTTGGTTGCATATTAATTACAGGATGTAGCCCATACTTGGTTTAAGCAGTGGAAAGTTAATAGCAGTATTGATACAGGGCCTATAGAATAGGAAGATTTTTCCACAGCTTTCTTGGACAGATTCTTTCAATTAGAGTTGAGGGAGGCCAAGTTGTTAGAATTTATTAATTTGAGGCAAGGTATCATGAGTGTGAGGGAGTATTCTCTCAATTTCACTCAGTTAGCTAGATATGTTCCTCATGTGGAAGCCGACAATAGGTCCAAGATGATTAAGTTTGTGTCTGTCATGTCAGATAGTGTGGTCAAGGAGTGTAGGACCGCAACGCTGATTAGTGAGATGGACTTGTCTAGGCTGATGGTTTATGCTCAACAGATAAAGGAGCAGAATATTAAGGAGAGGGAGATAGGAAACAAGAGAGCTAGGATGGGTATTTTTAATTTCAATCAGCCAAAGTCAGAAAGTGTTAACCGTCCTCAATTTCAGCAGAGGTCTTCAGCCCCAATACCTTCTTCAGCCAGTGCCCCAGTATCCAAATTCAGAAATGACAATAGGGATAGAGCACAAGGCTTTAAGTCCCAGGTCAATTTTTGCAGTGCTCGTACCAATCCTTTATGTTATAAGTGTGGAAAACACCATCATGGTGAGTGTAGAGTAGGTAGTGATATGTGCTTTAGGTGTGGCAATCCAGACCATCAGATTCGGAAGTACTGGGTAGTTTCTTAGAAAGATAGGGATGCATGCCAATCGGGCGAGTCCCATCAGTATTCAGTTTTATCCAGCTGCCTAACTCAGCAGGATGCCACTTCCAGTGCTACCAGTTGTTAGTGCCCGCACAGATTATATGCTCTTCAATCCCGCCAAGATCAGGAAAATTCTCCTGACGTAGTTACTAGTATGTTGGAAGTCTTTCACTTACATTTTTATGCTTTACTAGACCCTAGAGCTTCTCGTTCTTTTGTAACTCCATATATAGCCATAAATTTTTATGCCAGTCCCAAAAATCTAGCAGAGCCCTTTTTAGTGTCTACCCCAGTAGGTATTTCCATTGTATCAAGACAGGTATACAAGAACTGTCCAATCACAATAGCTCAAAAAGTTACTTCAGTTGATCTCATGGAGTTAGAGATGATGGATTTTGACATCATTCTCAACATTGATTGGCTCCACTCATGTTATGCCTCTATTGATAGTAGAAATAGAATAGTTCATTTTTAGTTTTCAGATGAACCAGTCCTTGAATGTAGGGGTAGTACTACAGCTCTTAGGGGTCTGTTGATTTCTTACCTTAGAGCTAGAAAGATAATATCTAAGGGGTGTGTCTACCATGTTGTACGAGTCAAAGACTCTAACTCAGAAACCCCTACTCTTAAGTCAGTCCCAGTAGTAAATAAATTCTCAAATATTTTTCCCGAAGTTCTTCTCGGAGTTCCTTCCAAAAGGGAAATTGACTTTGGAATAGACCTTCTCCCAGATACTCATCCTATATCTATTCTGTCATATGAAATGGCTCCAGTTGAACTCAAAGAACTGAAAGAACAGTTAAAGAATCTCTTAGATAAGGAATTCATCAGACCCAGTGTCTCCCTATGGGGCACACCTATTCTATTCTTACGTAATAAAGATGGTTCACTCAGAATATGCATAGACTATCGTCAGTTGAACAAGGTCATAGTCAATAATAAATATCCACTTCCTAGAATTAATGACTTGTTCGACCAACTTCAGGGTGCCAATTATTTTTCTAAGATAGACCTCAGATCAAGCTATCATTAGCTTAGAGTAAGAGAATGTGACATTCCAAAAATAGTTTTCCAAACTCAATATGGTCACTTTAAATGTCTAGTTATGTCCTTTGGTCTTACAAATGCTCCAGCAGCCTTCATGGACTTAATGAACCGAGTGTTCAAAAAGTACTTGGACATGTTCGTCATAGTCATCATTGATGACATTCTTGTCTATTCTCATAGTGAAAGTGATCATGCAGCCCATCTCAGCATAGTGTTTTAGAATCTTAGAGCCCATCAATTATTTGCTAAATTTAGTAAGTATGAATTTTGGCTAAGATCGGTAGCATTCCTTGGTCATATTATTTTCGGTGGTGGCATTAGAGTTTATCCTCAAAAGACTGAAGCAGTGAGAAACTGGCCTAGACCCATCTCTCTATTTGATATCATAAGTTTCTTGGGCTTAGCTGGATATTAACATCGATTTATTAAAGGGTTTTCTTTTATTACATCCCCTATGTCCAGATTGACTCAAAAGAAAGTTAAGTTTCAGTGGTCAGATTCATGCGAGAAGAGTTTTTAGGAATTAAAGACTCGACTCACCTTAACCTCAGTCTAGACTCTACTAGATAGTTCAGATGGTTTTGCTGCATACTGTGATGCATCCAGAGTAGGTTTGGGTTATTTCCTCATACAGAGAGGTAAGGTCATAGCCTATGCCTCCATACATCTTAAGACTCATGAGAAGAATTATTTGAATCATGATCTTGAGCTAGCATCTATAGTATTTGCCTTAAATATTTGGAGGCATTACTTATATAGGGTGCATGTAGATGTGTTCACAGATCACAAAAGCCTTCAGTATGTGTTCTCTCAGAAAGATTTGAATTTGCATTAGAGAAGATGGCTAGATTTATTAAAATATCATGACATGAGTGTTCTATATCATCTGGGTAAGGCCAATGTAGTGGTTGATGCTCTCAGTAGAATGTCTATTGGTAGTGTAGCTCAGGTTGAAGATGGTAAGAATAAGTTATCTCAGGAAGTTCATCAGCTTACCCGACTAAGTGTCCATTTACTCGATTTAGTAAAAGGTAGTGTATGGGTCCAAAGTAGCTCATAGTTATCTCTAGTGTCTGAGGTGAAGGAAAAGCAGGATAGAGATCCTAGACATGTTAAGTTGAAAGAATTAGTCAGAGAGCAGAAAGTGAAGGTTTTTTCCCAAAGGGGGAGATGGTATTTTGCGTTTTCAGGGTAGATTGTGTGTGCCTAGTGTAGATGAGTTAAGGCAACGAATTTCGACAGAAGCGCATGGTGCGTATTACTCTATTCATCTAGGGGCCACTAAGATGTACCGTGACTTGCAGGAGATCTATTGGTGGAGTAGGATGAAGAGAGATATTGCAAAGTTTGTAGATATTTACTCTACATATCAGTAAGTTAAGGTTGAGAACCAGAAACCTAGTGGATCCATGCAGGATTTCAGTATTCCTATGTGAAAATAGAAAGAAGTGAACATGGACTTTGTGACAAGTTTGCCTCGAACCCATCATCAGCATGACTCTATTTGGGTTATCATATACAGGATGACCAAATTAACTCATGTCTTGCAAGTCCATACCTCTTATTTCGCCAAGGACTATACCAATCTCTATCTCAAAGAGTTGGTTAGGTTGTACGATGTTCTTTTATCTATCATCTCTGACAGAGGTATCCAGTTTACCTCTCATTTTTGGAAAGTGTTCCAAAAGAGTCTTGGTACCCAAGTCCACCTCAGTACAACCTTTTACCCTCAGATAGACAGTCAAGCAGAAAGGACCATTCAGACTCTTGAGGATATGCTGAGAGCGTGCGTTGTTGATTTCAAGGGTAGTTGAGATGACTATTTGCCTTTGATTGAATTCTCATATAATAAAAGTTATAATTCCAATATCCGTATGGCTCTATTTTAGGCTCTCTATGGTAGGAGATGTAGATCTCTAATTAGTTGGTTTGAAGTAGGTGAGGCTGTATTAGTAGGGCCTGACTTGGTATTTGATTTGTTAGAAAAGGTTCAGTTGATCAGAGAAAGGCTTAAGGCTACCCAGAGCCGAAAAAAATCATATGTTAATATGAGGAAAAAGTATCTCGAGTTTGAAGTTGGTTACTTCGTGTACTTCATAATGTCTCCCATGAAGGAGTGAAGAGATTCGGCAAGAAAGGGAAACTCAGTCCCCGATATATCGGTCACATCAGAATTCTCAGTCGTTTTAGAAAGGTTGCTTAGGAGATTGAGTTAGCTTCAGATTTAGCCTTAGTACACCCAATGTTCCATGTGTCATTGTTGAAAAAGTGTATTGGTGATCTAGTTGTAGTTGTTCCCTTAGAAAGTGAAGATATTCAGAACAGTCTTTCCTTTAAGGAAGTTCCAGTCAAAATTCTTGATCATCAAGTTCGTAGACTAAGGAACAAATAAGTTCTACAAGTCAAGTTTCTTTCGCGGAAACAGTCCGTTGAGGGAGCCATTTCGGAAGCAGAAGAAGATATGCGGACCAAGTACCCTCATCTTTTCTCTGTGAATCCAGATTTAGTATAAGGTACTAATATTCTTAATATTTTCTTTTCTCTATTATGCTCAGTTTCAGTCGTACATCAAGTTCCTTTCAGTCGTACATTCATGAATCAGTTCAGTTATTTATTCCATGCATCAGACATGCATATTCAGTGTATAAGCTCAGTCTATTAGTTCCCTTAGCTTAACCAGTTTCATTTGGAGATGAATGATCCCAAGGGGGAGATATTGCAATACTATTTTCCTAGTATAATCTAAGTCTCAATGCATCTAAGTCTCAATGCATGAGTATTAGTTTATGAAATTTTGAAAACACTCATTAATTTTCAGTTTAGAGCCAGCCATTGCGTAGGAAATTCAGTTAGCTTTCTAATGATATAAAATTTTCCTAAATCCAACAACCGGGTAAGAAGTTATGGAGATTTTAAGCTTCAGTCATTAAAAACTATTATTTTAATCCTTAGCACGTCCCGTAGACAGTCCAAATGACAATTGTCGATTTCCAGTATGACTCCACGATCATTGTACATTGCATATCAAGCCATTTTTCATTTTGTCAATTTCCAGTGGGTCTCTGCGATCATGGCACATCGCGAAGGGGGAAAAATTGCATCCACAGGCTTACCGCAATGGTGTCGCATCGCGCCATCTATCTAGGTCCCAATTGTCCCTTTTCTAATGGCTTGGCGCGATAGTGGCGCGTCACGCCAAGGCCAAAAATTGGGATGGTCAGCTTTCAGATTCCATTTTAAATTCGTTTAAGGGTATTTGGATTTATTTCCCACAGCCCTAATTAACCTAAAAATGGAATTTAACCCCTAAAAACCCTAAGTAGTCATCATTATTTCAATTCCTCTCACAATCAAAAATCCCTCTTTCAAGAACAAGAAACCCTAGGTCTCAAATTCAAGGCAATTTCTTAAGAACTCTCCATTCATCTCTTCAAATTCATTAACCCAGGTCTGTTAGACATTCATCCATGGATTCTTTTCATCTATGGAGTCCAAGCTACCTTTTTAAATTATAAAATTGTGATCTTTTCAAGTTATCATGTTTTAAATTATGATTTCATTCATGAACCTCCATGAACTATGATTCTATGCTATGTTACCATGAATTTAGTGTTATTATTCAATCTTTCATATTTTAATATTATAATTTACTGAATTAAACCATGATTTAATGCCATTATGATGAATTCATGCTATTTCTACAAGTTCCATAACATTCCTATGATTATTTTAAAACCATGAACTGCAAATGTTTGATAAAATACCTACAAGACTGATTTATTTACTAAGAGCCTTTATGCTTTGGCCTTCAAGCTTTAATGTCCTCTCAGTATTGTTGTTTTGAGTCCTGTGGGTATTGAATACTCAAAAACCATAGCTATTTATTTAGTCTAGTCTCAGTACATTACAGAATAGTGTTCAGATTATACTATGAGCATTATCAAAATAGTCAGATATCAGATATTTAACTCAGAACAGTCTAGTATCTCAGTGTCTTTCAGTTGGGAGTAGGATTTAGCACCAAGCGAGTGTAGGGATGGTGGATTCCCCATCAAATAGGTAGAGTCATTAGTAGAAGTCCCTATACTCCAGAACTACGTAGCTAGCATAGGATATGAGTAGTCACCCATCAGAATAGGCTTGACTATCTCACAAGGTTCACCCGTTAGTTCAGGCTTGACGCTCTTAGACCTTTAGATATTATATCAGTTTAGTGGATCCACACAGCCATTTTTTGTACCTGTGGCACAGTATTAACACCCTTCTAGCTGGGGTTACAGTTTAGACCCTGATTAGCTTAAATTAGGAAATGTCGGTTAGATAATACCTCTCACGGTCTTAGATATAGTCTCAGTTACAGTCCCGATTCAGTTATTCAATCTTAGTGTTGCTTGACCAAAGCATACAAATTTTAGTTATCCCAGTATTTTAGTTTACAGATTTTACTTAATTATGTTATATACTTAGTCATGCATCCTCAGTATTTACAGATTTCCATGCATTATTAGTATCTACAGATTCCATGTTCTCTACTTAGTACTCTATGCTTTACATGCATATCCAGTTAATCATTAGTTTTGTTCATGAAACAATGCATATCAGCCTACCTTATTTAGAATACTACTACATTCTAGGTACTTATCGTATACCCTTTCTTTTGCGCTATGATGTATTATATCAAAGGTTTTGACGCTCAGTTCCTGGCTTGTAAGTAAACTCATCAAATTCTCAACAGTAGTAGTGGTGAGTCCTCATACTTTGAGGACAGGCTTACTTTTTTTCATCACTCAGTTAGTAGTTAGTTGGGGCCTATCCCATCAACCTACATTCAGTCAGCAAGTTATAAAGGCTTTTTAGACATTAGAGTCAGTTATTCAGTATTCAAATATTATAGATAGTGATCCAGTTTATCTTTATTTTATCAAATTCAGTCATTTATTTTTGTAGACTCATATTTTAGTTTTAAATTCAGTTATTGAAACCTTATGGCATGTTAGTATTCTTCTGCATTAATGATCATGTTATTCAGTGCTCACAGCAAGTACCAGCTCATGGGTTAGCTTATGGTCCCTCGAGACTTTAGCACTGTGTGACGACTAGGGGATAGTCTCGGGTTATTACACTAACTTAGGGGGAATTATTGATGATTTTCATAGATAACAGCTTTACACTTTAAATCTTGATTGTTCTTCATAATGTCTTGAAGGATTCTTAGTTATATGTGAAGTGTGTGCAACATTGGCATGATGCTATGATTTATTGTACTAACCCTAACCCTCATCTCTTGATAAAAGTGTGTTTGTTTGTCTTTCCATTGGTTTTGCAAGGATTGGATTCGAGGACAAATTGTAATGCTGTGAAAATGGGTCTCAAGCCATCACACGATTCCCAAGACTATGAGTAGTCTCAAGATAACCTGTAACCCTTCTAATAAATTTGAAATGCATAATAAAGAAATCAGGGCATGTAAAAGTGCTGAAATGCTAAATACTATGTATGTGGACTTACATTATTAAACAATGTAGCACATAGACGTCTATGTGGGTCAGTACTTTTGTAATGTACTGAGCATATGGGGGCGAATGCATAAATAAAACAATGATGCAATATTCAGTAAAAATTTTCAACTGATGCATGCTAAGTGTAAATGACTTACCTTGGCTGAATAAAACATATACTGCAAAATAAAAAAAACATAGGTATGTAAAGCATGGGTAATCTTTGTGAGTCATAGAACTTAGTTATAAAAGCTATAATTTTACACTTTCTACTGGGAGTTTCTTCTAATTGAGATAAACCATGTGAGATGTCATGGAGTCCAAACTCTATCCTATGTAGGGGAGAGTTGTTCTACCGTTTCCATCGGAATAGAAATTCTTATCTTAGGTGATCACTATCTTATCTCGTTATGGGCAATCTTAAACCTATGGTGGTGCATATTTCTGGGGCATGAGACCTTTGGAATAATACTCAACTCGATGATAAATATTATTCCCATTTTTATGCTCATTAGGAAATCTACCTTAAAATAACACAAAGGTTTATAACGATACCAATTATACTTCTCTTTCTTTAAATCATGATCAAGATGAACAATGTTGATTCCTTATCTTAGTTTAGGGTCAAAAGATCAATTCTTTTCTTTAAATCTTGGTAAACAATTATCAAAGAAACTTAAGACCATAGTCTTCTTGAAATCTCAAACTCATTATTGCTATGGACTTTTCAAATAAAACTTAAGAGCATTATCTTCTTAAAATCTCAACACTTAAACTGTGGGCTTAAAATTCATGCTTAAAATTATGACAATTCACAACAAAATGTCATGCTCAATGTCATTCTTGAAATCATTCAATAATATCAATTCATAAGAAGAAAGTTCCATTCATGATCTAAATCTTCAATTCAAAGCATAAGTAGGTAAGATAAACATGCACTTCAATTTTTAAATCACTTATAAATTCATAAACTCAAAACAAGATAATTTGGGTATGAACCCTAATATGAAGTTCATGAAATCTTAACTTAAAATAAGTTTTGGGCGCAAGGATGAAAGAGGATCCTTATTTATAACCCCACATACCTTATTAGATTAATTTGATGTAGAGAGCTGAGCTCCTAGAGATGTTTTTGAAGGCTTTTTCTTGATCTTCTTGGATTAGGAAGCTTTGGTTCTTGATTTTCTTGAAAAAAATTGATGGAGTTCCTGGTTTTCTTGAGGGGGCTAGGGTTTTCTTGGAGAGAAAAAGATGACAAATGATGTAACTAATTCTATTTAGGGCTAAAATCTTGTGTTTTGGGCATTTTGAGGTGAGGTAAATGACCCAATTATGCTTAAACACGCGGAAACAAACAATGTAAAAATAAGATAGCACGCGATAGAGTGAGCAAAATGGGCTATCAAGTGCCAGAATGGATCACACAATACGGGCTCCACAGTACCACAATAGAGTGGGCGACGCGGTCATATTGCAGGCTGCTACTATTGTTGAAATCTAAACATTCCCTTACACTGGTCTAAAAATTTTGAAACTCACCCAAGACGTACTATTAACTACCCAATCATGAACCAACTTTAAAATCTACAATGTAATCTTAGAAAGGTCAAAAATAAAATAATCAAAGTTTAAAGGGTTTTGGAAATTACTAAGTCTTAACACTTAGTAAAATTTCTATGTCCTAGATCCCTTTGACATGCACTAGTGAGCTAAATAGAGTTAGGATCTTACGGGGTCTTACAATATCTACCCATTGGGGACATTCGTCCTCAAATGAGTCTGACTAAACTGAGAATACTGAGGGGATGAAATTACATACTAAACTCATATGAATGAACACATAGTAACATGACTAAACTGTTTTATGAATGCATGAGGTGACGTGAATATAATGATATACAGCTGAAACTGAGAATTGAAAAGAGATAATCTGAGATATCTTATTATCTTGGACTGGGTCTGAACTTGTGGAGAAGAGATGAAGGTTTTTGGTTTGCATGTCTGCTTTTTCTTCCCAAGTGGCACCCTCAAGGGACTAATTCTTCCAAAGAACTTTGACCAAGGGAACTTCTTTTTTCCTTGTTGTACGAATCCGGTGATCAAAATCTTATTGGGATTTCTTCGTACAAAAGGCTATACTGAATATCTGTTCTCTCTAGAGGGACTACAACAACTAGATCACTAATACACTTCTTTAATAAAGAAACATGAAACACTGGATGGACAGATGACAAGTAAGCAGGAAGTTCAAGTTTGTATGCCACCTTTCCAACATGACTCAAAATCCTAAAAGGGCCAACATATTGGGGACTAAGTTTTCTCTTCATGCCAAATCTCTATACCCCTTTCATAGGTGAAACCTTCATGTAAACTAAGTCATCCACTCAAAACTTGAGTTCCCTTCTTCTCACATCTGCATAGGATTACTAATGACTCTAGGCTGTTGGCAACCTTTATCGAATCAACTTAACATTCTCCATAGATTCAAACACCCTATCTGGCCCTATTAAAGTGACCTCACCCACTTCAAACCAACCAATCGGTGACCTTCATATCCTCCTAAAAATAGCCCTAAACGGGACCATCTAAATACTAGAATAGTAACTACTGTTGTAGGCAAACTCGATCAATGGCAAGTGATCATCCCAACTACCCTTAAAGTCAAGAACATATGCCCTCAATATATCCTCTAGGGTCTGAATGGTCCTCTCTACCCAACCATCTGCTTGAGAGTGAAAAGCTAAACTTAGACAAACTTGGGTACCAAGACCATTCTGAAAGGCTTTCCAAAAGTGATATGGTAAACTGAGTAACCCTATCTGAAATGATGGGACAGAGAACTCCGTGCAATCTTACCAACTCTCTAATGTATAATCTCTCATAGTCTTTAACTATGTAGGATGTGTGAACTGGTAAGAAATAGGCTAATTTTGTCAACCAATCTATAATAACCCAGATTGAATCATATTGACAACGCGAATGGAGTAACCCTATCATAAAGAACATGTTAACCTCTTCCAACTTACAACTGGGAATACTAAACTTCTTTAAGGTTCCACCAGGTCTTTGGTGCTTCAATATGACCTGTTGACAAATAGCACACTTGGCCACAAATTCTGCGATATCTTTCTTCATACCTTTAAACCATTAGACTGCCCATAATCGCGGTACATCTTAGTGACTCTTGGGTGAATAGAGTAACACATACCATGCACATCTACAATAATTCACTTCCTTAAACCATCAACACATGGCACACATAGTCTACTTTGGTATCTCAACACACCATCTCCCCCTTGGGAGAAAACCTCTACCCGCTGACCTCTAACTAACTCCTTCAGCTTAACCAAACTGGAGTCTTTATCTTGCTTCTTTTTCACTTCGGAAACTAAGAAAGATTTTGAACTACTCTAGACCCAAATATTCCCTTCAACTGAATCAGCCAACCACACACCTAATCTATCCAACCAATGAACTTCCCGAACAAATTCCTTCTTATTATTCTCCACATGAGCAACACTACCCATAGACAGTTTACTAAGGGTGTCTACCACAATATTGACCTTGCATGGGTGATACAAAATAATTATGTCATAATCTTTCAACAATTATAACCACCTTCTCTAACATAGATTTAAATCTCTCTACAAAAATACATATTGCAAGATTTTGCGGTCCGTGAATACATCAACATGAAACCTATAAAGATAGTGCCTCCATATTTTCAATGTAAACACAACAGCAGCTAACTCAAGATCATGGGTAGGGTAGTTCTTCCCATGAGGCTTAAGTTGTCTAGAGGTATAGGATATGGCTTTACCTCTCTGCATCAAAATACAACCTAGACAATACTAGAAGCATCACAATAGACAACGAATCCATCTATACCATCAGGTAGTACTAGAATTGGGGCCGAAGTGAGTCAAGTCTTCAACTCCTAAAAACTTTTCTCATAGGAATCTGACCACTGAAGCTTAACTTTTTTTAGAGTCAATCTGGATATGGGAGACACAATAAATAAAAAACCTCAACAAACTATCTATAATAGCCAGCTAAACCCAAGAAACTTCTAACATCTTATGGAGAGATGGTTTTAGGCCAATTTCTAACTACTTCAGTATTTTGGGGACCAACTATAATGCCATCACCAAAGACACAATTCTAAGATGGTTTGCATGGTCATCCTCACTATGGGAATAGACAAGGATATCATCGATAAAGACTATGACAAACATATGTAAGTACTATTTGAACACTCGGTTTATTAAGTCCATGAAGGCTGATGGGGAATTTGTTATCCCAAAGGACATCACCAAAAATTTCAAAGTAACCGTAATAAGTTCTAAAATCCGTCTTTGGAATATCACATTCCCTTAATCTAAGCTGATGATAGCAGATCTAAGGTCTATCTTAGAGAAATAACTTGTACCCTAAAGCTGGTCGAACAAGTTATCAATCCTAGGAAGAGGAAATTAGTTTTTGATTATGAATTTATTCCACTTACGTTAGTCAATGCATATTCGGAGAGATCCATCTTTCTTTTGCATGAAAAAATAGGAACGCCCTATGGAGAGAGACTAGGCCTTTTGAAACCTTTATCTAAGAGGTCTTTAAGTTTCTCTTTTAACTCCTTAAGCTCTGCTGGAGCCATATGATATCGAGGAATAGAGATGGGCTGAGTGTCAGGAAGAAGATCAATACCGAATTCTATTTCTCTATTGGGAGGTACCCCTGGCAGATCTTTGGGAAAAACTTGAGGAAACTCATAGACTACTCGACCTGACTAAACTATTGGAGTCTCAGACTTAGTGTCCTGACTTGAACTAAGTGGAAAATGCACCCTATTGATATCAAATTTCTGGCCTTACAATAGGATATGAAATGACTCTTGGGAGACATTGAATTACCTTCCTACTCAAAGACTGGATCATCAGGAAATTGAAAGTTCACTACTCGGGTACGGCAATCAATAGATGCATAACAGGAATGGAGCCAATCCATGCCCAAAATAAGGTCAAAGTCAACCATATCTAACTCTATCAAGTCTGCTAATATAATCTTATAAAGAACGGTGATAGGACATTTTCTATAAACTCGCTTGGAAAAAACTGACTTACCCACTGTGGTGGAAACTTAGAAGGGCTTAGAGAACTTTTCAGGACCTACCCTAAAATTTACCGCAACTAACAGAGTCATATAAGAGAGATTTGACCCAGGATCCAACAATATATAAACATCAAGATGAAAGACAGGAAGTATACCAGTAACAACATCTGGTGAACTCTCCTGCTCCTGATGGGATGGTAAAGCATAGAATTGATTTTTGCACTGACCACCACTAGTACTAAATGATGCATCCTGAGGAGGGACTAGGCAACCTAGTGGAGCTGGTGTGCTAGTATCCTGAGTTTGGGGACAAACATTCCTGCTTCCTTGCTTAGCATATGGGCACTCTTTGATTCCATGACACAACTTACCACATCCATAAAAACCTTTTTGTCCCCACAAACACTCACCAGGATACACTTAGCACATGTCAGATAATTGGTCCTTCCGCCCACACTATTTTAAGACCTAGACACAGAAGTCCTACCATACTGCTCTTACTTGGTTCGAGGTACAGGCGCACTGGCTAAATATGGCACTGGCATATACAAGTAACCCTAAAATTGTGAACGACTGCCCCCACCAGACCTTGCTTAGCCATACTCAAACTGTCTAGTTATAGCCTTCTTATTTCCCCTCTCTCTACCTTTTAACTTCTCTGGCTCAATCTATTGAACATGTATAATTAACCTAGCAAGATCCACATACCCAATGAGCATGCTAGTCCTACACACCTAGACTAAACACCCAAACACTTCCATAATAAACTTATTCATACTAGATCTAGGGTCATCTATCAAATTAGGCGCATACTTAGACAATTGGTTAAACTTAAGGCATTACTACTTCACTATCATTGAGCCCTGCCTAAAGTTTATGAACTCCACCATCTTAGCTTCCCTCAACTCACGTGGAAAGAACCTATCTTGAAATGTATCCTGAAATACCTGCCAACTTATGGGAGTTGTGTTCTCACCTCAACTATTCTTCCACATCACCACCCAATCATAGGCAACATCCTTCATCCTATAGGAAGCCAATTCTACACTCTCCTCCTCAGTAGCATGCATAATTTGGGTGATCTTTTTCACCTCATCAATGTAGAGCTATGGGTCCTCACCTACTTTTGACCTAACAAACTCAGGAAGATTCATTCTCATAAAGTCATGAATTCTGGTTGTAGCTAAATCACAATTCCATTGGAGTGGCACTGTAGCCTGATGGTTTCCCTGAACGTTGGTAGTCACGTCTTGGGCCAACATTGGAAAGGCAGCCCAAAATTCAGCATGGGACACATTTTCAATATGAGGATCAGCAGGCTAGGGTTGTTGATTATAATTTACGCATGCATTAGCTCGACGAGAAGGAACATTTTGTCATGTAAGAGCATGAGTTACAAGAATATAGAGACACCTGTAAGCACGATAGAATATTAAAGAATAGGATGAGTTCCTAAGTTGTTTCGTAGCCTCTTACTCACCTTTGCTCGAATAAAACATGTACTATGAAATAATAAAAATATGAGTATGTAAAGCATGGGTAATCTTTGTGATTCTTAGAACTTAGTTATAAAAGATTAAGTTTTACTCTTTTTATTAGGAGTTTCTTCTAACGGACATAAACCATGTGAGTTGTCATGGAGTCCAACGTCTTACCCATGTTAGGGAGAGCTGTTCTACCTTTGCCATTGGAATAAACTTCTTATCATAAGTAATCACTATCTTAGCCCACTATAGGCAATCTTAAACCTATAGTTGCACTTAGTTCTAAGGCATGAGACCTTTGGAATATACTCAACTAGGTGCTAAATACTACTCTCATTTTTATGGTCAAACTTTAGGAAATCCACCTTAAAATAACATAAGAGTTTATAATGAAACCAATTATGCTTGTCTTTCTTTAAATCATGATCGAGATGAACAATATGGATTCTTTATCTTAGCTTAGGGTCAAAAGATTAATTCTTTTGTTTAAATCTTGATAAACAACTATCAAAGCAACTTAAGACCATAGTCTTGAAATCTTAAACTCATTCTTAATAAGGACTTATCAAATAAAACTTAAGAGCATGATCTTCTTAAAATGTCCACACTTAGACTATGGGCATAAAATCATGCTTAAACTCAAACAATTCACAACAAAACTTCATGCTCAATGTCATTCTTGAAATCATTCAACAATATCAATTCATAAGAAGAAAGTTCAATTCATGATATAAATCTTCAATTCAAACCATAATAGGTAAGATAAACGTGCACTTCAATACTTAAATCACTTATAAATTCATAAACTCAAAACAAGATAATTTAGGTATGAACCCTAATATGAAATTCATGAAATCTTAACTTAAAACATATTTTGTGGACAAGCATGAAAGAGGATCCTTGTTCATAACCCCACATACCTTATTAGATTAATTTTATGTAGAGAACTGACTTTGAACTCCTAAAGATGTTATTGAAGGCTTCTTCTTGAACTTCTAGGATTAGTAAGCTTGGGTTCTTGCTTTTATTGAAGAAAATTTGATTGAGTTCTTGGTTTTCTTGAGGGGGCTTGGATTTTCTTTGACAGATAAAGATGATAAATAATGTAACTAATGCTATTTGAGGCTAAAATCTTGTGTTTTGAGCATTTTTGGGTGAGTTAAATGACCCAATTGCATTCAAATATGTGGAAACAAAAACTAGAAAAATAAGATAGCACGTGATAGAGTAGGCAGATAGGAAATGAAGCACAGGAATGGAACACATAATGTGGGCTTTGTAGCACCGCAATGGAGTGGGTGACACAGGTACATCGCGAGCTGCTATTGTTTTGGTAATCCAAACATGCCCTTATGCTGTCTAAAATTTTTGAAACTTACCTGAGATGTACTATTGACTACCCCAATCATGAAACAACTTTAAAATCAACAATACGATCTCGGAATGATCGAAAATAAAATTATCAATGTTTAAAGGGTTTTGGAAATCACTAAGTCTTAATGCTTAGTAAAATTTCTCTGTCCTAGACCCCTTTAACTTGCACTAGTGAGCTGAATTAAGTTAGGATCTTACGTGGTCTTACACAAATTCTTTTTAAGAAGGGGAGAATGATACGATCCAAATCAGCCTTAAAGCTTTTGACTACATCTTTCCAGGTCAATACAAAGACGTCCAAGCCATGATCAAAAAAAGAGCTCAAGGATGCATTTAGTGGGTATCGTTTAAACTCCTTAGCCTACAATTCCATGTGTGGATAATTTCTTGGGGCTTGGAGTATTCTTTGAAGAGCTCATGTGGGTTATTTTTGAAATAGCCACTTTAGGGATATTTTTTGTAATGGGATATTGTAGGCAAAGGTAATACTATAAATATGTGCCTTAACCATTTCATTTGCAAATTTGATGATATTTTGAATGAATGCTCTTATGAGTTAATTGAAATATTAGATTAGCATATGTTGACATCTTATTTTAAAATGTGGGTTGTTTGGGAACTCGATTCCCTTGAGGTCTACGTAAGAAAATGGTTTTCAAGTATACTAGTTTAAGGATCTTTGAGTTTGATACACTCGTTGATTCTTAATTCTTTGTAGTTTCTTATGTTAATTTACCTATCTTTACTTGCTTGCATCGATTATTATTTGCTTTTCAGGTAGATTTCTATGTTTTGTATCTAGATCCATATCACGAAAATAGCCCACATAGGCTCTTCAAAGCATACTCCAAGCCCCAAGCAAAATTTCCACACATGGAATTATGGGCTACGGAGTTTAAATGGGGCCCACCAAACTCATACTTGATCTCTTTATTTGATCATGGCTTTGACCTCTTTGTACTGGCCTTAAAAGATGTAGTCAAAATCTTAAAGGATGATCTGGATCCTATCAATAAGTCAACAACAAAGAAGGACAAAAACACACTAATGGACAAGGAAAGAATTAAAAACACAATCAAAGTAAGAGACAAAAGTATGAAAGAAATTGATATAAAATAAAATATGAACACAAAATTAACTAGATTACACAAGTAGAACTAATGCTCAGTGTAATCGAGCTAACGAAATTGATGTACAATATGATTTACCTAAAAATCAAACAACTCAAATTTTGAATTTGAGAAGCAAGATCACACAAAACAAATTGAAAACACAACATTCATAAAATATATCCAAATCCAACTCAAATAAAGTTTATCCAATCAATATTGAAGAGTTTTGAGCATCACCCAATTGCTTTTGAAGTAAAAAAATAAACTCAAACTTTAAAATTTTACTAAAATTCTCACAAGGAAAATGACAATTTTGAAACCAAAATTGACTCCAAATTTATCTTTAGAACCCAATTGGAACCTAATATAGTTTATCCATGATCAAAACAACATTGATTCAAAAAATGGGGTTAAACTTAATTTCAGCTGCAACTATGAGAGAAATGTGACAAAATCAACTCTAAGTCAACTTCAAATGTTGTCAAATTTGATATCAGAGCACTTTAAAGATAATCAAAGAAATTATGTTGTTTTGTGATTCTTAAATTAGGACGAACAATTACATAATTAATTCAATATAAGAAAGAATTGAATTCATACATGAATAATCTTATTAAAAGATACTCAAGAGAGATCCAATGTTGAGACAAAGAGATAAATTCACAAACTCTACAAAGAGCATTCAATCTAAAAAAATTGTCTAACTAAATACTGTTCATCCTATTCTATTTACAATGTTAGGGATAGCTAAGATAGAAAATGACATAAATGTTTTTAATTATATATTCATCATATATGACCACAAAGAACCCTAAATTATAATTTTAATATTTTCTTGTATTAATTCTTTGGTTTCGACGCTCCCTTGAAACACACTAAACTTTCAATGTCAAGTTAAAAACCTTCTATGCAATTAGTACTTTTTGAACATGCATCATTGTGTTGGAAATTTAATTCCAATATCTATCATTTGGTTGTTCTAGAGATAAAAAAAATACTTCAAAATTTATGAGTTATGCTCATTTTAAGTTAACTACAGTAAGATACTTCACCAGACGTCAATTGATAAGGGAGATTTTGACTTGGCTATGTGGTAGGAGTTACTTGTGGCCTTAATACATGTCTCAATAACTTCTCGTACAATCAAAACATTAATTTTTATTTCTACATGCACTTGAAGCATTGTTCTAATCTTGACTTGGATTCGGGGTGTTACAAATAGCCTTAAAACTCATCAGTTTCTCACAACCTCTACATTGTTTCCAAATTATGATCATAACCCATAAATAAGACAAGTGATTCCGAAAGGAATACAACAATGAAAGTGGAATTTGATGCCCTTGATTGCAACCACACTTAGGATTTGTTTCCACTTAAATCTTCCAAAGATGTGAGGGAATATAAGTGGTTGTTTCAATTTAGATATAAACATGATAGTTCTGCTTATTAGTACAAGGCTTCTTTGGTTTCCAAGGGATTTAATCAACACCCAAGACTTAATTATCATTCCTCATTCAGCCTAGAAGTCAAGGCAGTTACTGTCTATCTTGTCCTGAGTATTAATCAACTGGTTGATAACAATACATTCTTACAGTGTCATCTTAATAAAGAAGTATACATGCGCCAGCCAATAAGATTTGAAAATTCTAGGATTCTTACCCTGGTATGTCCTCTTCAGAAGGCCATTTATCATTTCAAACTGGTTCCTAGTGCTTGGTACAATGAATAAAAAATTATCTTCTTATATATTAGGTTTTGTTAAATCACATTCTTAATCCTCGCTCTTTATTATGCATATGTATTGATTCAATGTGTATATTTTACTTTATGTGGATGATATCTTAGTGACTAGTAATCACCTACGAGGTGTTTATTATATCATTGGGTTGATCTGAAATAACTTCTAAGTTATGTCCATTCAACTACCTCCCTTGTCGTACTCAATGTCAAGGAGACTGATTATAGATTGCTTGGGTAGTATAATTCAGATCGGGAAGGGGATCCTCGTGATCGCACCTCCACTATTACTTATGTTAGTTATCTTGGTCCTTTTCCTATTTCATAATCTTCATAGAAACAAGACTCAGTTCTTGTACTTCTACAAAGGCAGAATATCTGGCAGTTGCTTTTTGCTATTTCCAAGTTTAATTGGCTCAACCATCTACTTTGGGAGCAATAGTTTCCTCTGACTGATATTCCAAGAGTTAATTGTGACAGTATTAGAATCATTTATATTTGTGTCAATCCCTGTTTTTATAGAGTCGTACCATGTATGTGGACATCTACTTCCCCTTTGTCCCCGATCAGGTTGAGCACAAGCAGCTTAAAGTTGCCCATCTACATGATGCTAATAATGTTGCAGATCATCCAATAAGGCTCTTCTATGTTAACTTTTTAGTAACCATTTGTCAATGTTGGGCGTAGTAGACCTCGACACCATCTTACGGGGGCATAATAACGGCTAGCATACTCTCTTCAGTTTTGGATTCTTTTTATTTGTTTATGACACTTTTTTATTTAGTTATTTTTATATTAATCTTGTACATATCAGCTTTCTAATATCTAGGACTGCATTCACATGGGTTTCTAAATTACGTAGATTTTCTCTAAGTTGTTATTTTTTCCTTAGTGTTGTATGTAATACAATATCTATATAAGGTCCAATAGACTAAAACAATAAATCGGTTCATCTACAACCTATTCTTTTCTTTCTCTTTACGCAGATCTTACCACTACCACAGGGAGGTAGAATTTATTATCGAAAGACCTCCTTAATTACTTATGAATTTAATTTTATTATGATCACCATCTTGAATTATGCATGAGTTTCATTGTAAATAGTTTATTTTCTTCTAAATAGATTGAAGATCAAATTTAATCACAAGTTAAAGTAAAATACCATGAAAACTATCAGTTCAACCATATTTCATCCTGGAAAAGATTATCAGATCAATTCAAAATATATATATATATATATATATATATATCATTCAACACAATGAAATGAAATTTTTCATTTGTTTATCAAAACTACTTGTAGATTTTACTATGTTTGCCCTTATTGATTATCAACATATTGCATAATAAAAAAATTGACTAATTAAATACAATGCAAGGAACACACATTCACCAAAACTAGTATAATCTTTGATAAAAATATCATTCCATCCATCTCATTTTATGTGTTACCCTTTAACTTAACACGATATTTAAAAATTTGGGAGGACTCTTGAAACTTATCGTCTAAAATATTCTTAAAATGTTTGTGTGGCTAAATTCAGTAAACTATAAGATAAAAAAAAAATTTAAGTTAATTTTTTTCTAATTATACTTAGGCGGTGTTTTTTACAATGGATAAAAATGAAAAGGTGCCACTTTAAATGATATAGATGGAGTAATATAACTTTCTAACATTCCACCTAAAAACACAAATGGCAGAAAAAATTTATCAACTTTCACGTGAGTGCCACATTTATGGGACTAGGTTTTGTCTTTTAATCAAACGGTAGAATTTTGTCTTTGTTGTGTTCACACTCAAGGAAAACAATATAAAAAGAGAGCAACAGATAACACAGAAAGTAAAGATAAAAAAAAAAAAAAAAAAAAAGAATGTCCAAATTAATCTCACATTCTCTCGTTCGGAATCTAGCGGTGAATGCCTCAGTGGAGGCGGTGGAGGCATCCATGGCCTAGGAGGAGGCACATCATCGTATTCTCGTGCTGGAACTTCAGCTAAAACAGATTACAAGTGAAGAACCTTCTTCTTACTCAGAGGCAGTTAGTTGTGATGATTGTGGCCGATGGATAATTGATATGTAGGAGGAGATGTAATTACTTCATAAGAATGACACATGGGATTTGGTGAGATTGTCTTAAGATAAGAAAATTGTCCATTACAAGTGGGTATTTAAAAAGAAAGAAGGAACATCGGGAGTTGAAGATGCTACGTACAAAGCAAGACTAGTTGCTAAAGGATACTGTCACGACTCGAACCAGGGTATGGCCGTTACGAGCATTTCGAACCATGAATGCCCGAAACACCCCAATCTATCTGATAAATCATGCACCTAATTCATATGATCAAAGTAATGTGGAAGAAACCCAATATAATGGAAACATGGTCAAGAATCATATGAAAACAATAATGGGGAATAATGTCCCACAATCTCAATCAATATCTCAAAAATCGTCTGCGAAATCTCTATTATATGACTGAAATAATGTCTATCTGAAAACTGGGACAAGGCCCCCAGCAGACCCTAAAACTGAATATAAGATAAAAGGACTGCAGTACATAAGACCTTCCGAAATATAGAAGGCTCACCACTTGTCTCTGCAACTCTATCTGAATGATCTACTGGTTCTCTTGACCCCTAGACTGGGCCTCTGAACCTGAGAGGTTGGAGAGGGGAGAGGGTCAGCACAAAAGTACTGGCACGCAGAGATATCGAAGCAAAACATAATATTTTTATAAAATATAGTTGAGAGCCATTATAAAGCAATTTCGTATCAAATCATTTGAAAGCACATGGGTGTAATGCAATAGTTTTTCTCACAGTAATGAAATGCAACTGAGCTAGGTGGAATATCCTACATAATTTACACCAACTGTCAAACCTCGGTTGCCACCGATATTAAAGTATAAGTGAGGGAGAGACACACAAGATCACACAGTATTGAGTCTCGACCCAATGGTAGTGCCCAAGATCACTTGGCTCGGGCTCTTACCTATAGTCCCGATTTGGGAATGACATGAAGTCAATTACACAAGATCACTTAGCCTGGTACCAATATTCTGTGTCGGCAAACACATTTTTTCGGCGATGAGCCCTTGTGTCTCAAACGCCTTCTTTGGCCATCCACTTTTCTCTTGTAAAATCAATGCATTCAAATTTCATCTTATTCAATCACATGTCGTATTCTATAGGGTATCGTCATACCCAACTTGCAAGTCATCAATATCACATCCACATATGCATTATCATGTAAAAACCAAGGTGCTTCATCATTTACAAGTGGTGAACAATATTTATTTCAAATTCATGCTCTCTTTTGTTAATCACAATATAATATGGAGTATCGAAACATTATCATGGGAATTTGAAAATAATTTATCATTCATATTTATCAAACTGCCATTGAAAATCTCAAATCACATATGCATGGTTTCAACCATTGAAATATAAAGGCAAACAATTCCCATGACATAAAGAAAATGACTTAGAAATCATATTGAAAGCAAGTTATTAGCATTTGATTGAAAACCCCCATTTAAAAGCATGAATGTTCATAAAAACTACACCCATGAGATTTTTGGATAACCCCACGTACCTCTATATGCAAATATGATAGGTGCTTCTTGAAGCCTACGTTGCGGAGATTCCAAATCTTAAATTTTTTTCTGAAAACCCATGGTTGAATCTTGAACTAATTGGGTTTTTATTTTGAAACCCTAGATAGAGTTCTTGAACAATTTGGATGAATGAAGGTGTATTTTGGGGTCTTTGGGAACTGAATTTCGTGTTTATGGCTAAATAAGGGTGGAAAAGGACCATTTTGCCCCAAAAACGGAGTGTTTAAGTCACCAGAATTTCTTACATAGGCGCCGCCTACTACTTTAAAAGGCCATAACTTCTTGCTCGGGTGTCGGATTTTAGCAAAATTGATATCGTTGGAAAGCTAACCCAAATACCTATCATTTGACACATAGTAGGCTTCCTAATTCGATATATACAGAGAGTTATGGTCGATGGAAATTGACACACTTTACAACATCCTCTAAAACTTAGTCGATCGAAATAGTTTCAACTCGTCCTTGATTTGAAGGACCTCTATGGTCTAAATTCAAGCTTGAATGGATTCACATACTATGCAATTAATTAACATGCCATATTGACATAGGATTTTTGGCTTCGGGATTATCAACACATCGAAATCATGGTTTTTATCTAGCCCAAAATGCGGGGTGTTGCATTATCTCCCTCTTGGGATCATTCGTCCTCAAATGATGGGTAAGAACATATTGAAGCTTAGAGATATGGGATAACGCGGACACGATATGTCCTCTAATAAAGAATACACTGATCTGAAACATGACCATATGGCTAGAACTACTGATGTTCTGAATTCTTATACCGGACATGCAAATCTGATGCATGGAATACACTATTGAAGCTACTCATAAGCTGAATTCTCTTAATGAACATGCATACCTGATGTATGGATTTGCTACTGAGTTGTTCTCATGAACGCAGGACTAAATACACTAATAAGCTAAACTTTTTATATTGGACATACATTTCTAATACATGCATATCTGACTGAACTGACGTATGAACGTATGACTGAATACGCAATGATAACTGGTGCGAAGCTTGTAATAAGAATCTATGCATACAGCTAAATGGAGTATCTCCCCCTTGGGACCCTATGTCCCTCTATGAATTCTCAATTCACTAAAATACTCGAAAAACTAAGGCGATGCACAGGGCACCTACGAATTGAATCATAACTGAACATCTGGAATCTCAATTTAATGCATGATGCATGAACTGGGCTATACTCGTAACTACTGGTATACTCTATCTTGGAATAGTAGCATGTCTGAGATTTCGAGTAGCATGAATAAGTGCAAAGATGAGAAAACAAGTCATGCGAATCTGACTGCTAAACTGACTTATTAGCCATACAGACTGAATTATACTACACCCTCATACTTAACTGGAGTATTCTCTTCAACACTCTCTCTAAGGAAGCTCTAGCAGTAATAGGGAGCCATGCATCTTGGGTACGGATTACACAAGACATCCAACTGAGGGAATCACAACATTGAAATTACTCTGCAGTCTGGAATATAGGTATATAACTCCTAAATTAGGATAGAATTTTCAGACCTTTGGCAATACAACTTCTTACTTTCAGGCTTAGAGCACTTCCCGAATATCCCTTAACTATACTATACCCTATAAATATCATATTCATTCAACTCAGCTTAAAATTCTCATATGAGCATTGACAAATCTTTCTACTAATGTCAGAAATAACTTAATCCCTTCGCCATGATCAAGCCTAACTCTAAGTCACAAAAAAAAATAAAAAAAAATACAATATGCTAGACCACGCTATTATTCTAAACCATATGATGTAACTTTCTATATCTCCTTTAAAGATCCCATCCTAAGTATAACATGCCTTACCACTTCAATGACTACTCTGAACTCTTAATATGAAGTCGCTATTGCATATTGCGACCTTTCACTACAATCTCAAAACGTCATTCAATCCTATTTTATAACCACATGTTAACTTCAAGGTAACCACCCATAAATGCATACTTCACATAGTTTCTAAACTATTGTCAATATAACTCCCACGCGCTACCTTAAGACATACACACACAAACTTTTCCACTAACCATCACATGTATCAAAGACTTGGCCCCAAATCTTACTTCATACTCATGGCCTTATCTAAACAAGCATACTATGACCTTCCATCAACAAGAACATTTACATCATCACCACTATCATTGCATAGGAAGGGTCACTAAAAGGTTAAAACATAAAACCCTCAAGCGTGAAAAGATATTTATACGGGACTGAGCACACTATAAAGAGAGAGTATATGCGTCATGAGTTGCATGACCTCAACTAGAGTTCATAACATAAGGAATGTGATTCCAACTACTTGAATGAACTAGAACTCATTATCTTGGAACTGAAAGAGTAAGTGACTCTCTATCATATACCGTAATCATGAACTATTATCACGGAACTGAATCGTAGGGCATGAGTAAGCATCCGAATAACAAAAAAATACTGAGGTAGGAATGGGTTGAGATTCACCCTCACTTTCTGATGTTCTAAATCATACTGCATCACTACTAGAATTTGTGAGCCTTACTTGGTTATTCGTTCTATCATCTCCCGGTTAGCTTCAAGTCATCATCTAGCATTTGGGAGATCCCTTACCAGATTCTAACTGAACTACACTTACTACACTCTAGGGTCTAAAAAAAAAATTGACAATACATGCATATCATAGAACTCAACCCGAATGACTACCTTTGGGATACACTCTATCTTTCCATAGCCACCAATAGTCATAGTATAATGCTTGCACACTTATTCTATCGGTTAAACCTTCAAAACTCAAGCTTAGATTCTAACACTGAACATAGATATCACCAAGCCTTTGATGAACCATATCACTTTCGATATAGCCTATCACTATTTCGACTCCAAATTTATATCCCTCTTCTATGAGAATCAAGGTCATCGCAAAAGGCCCAACACTATCAATCAAAACACCTTAACATGGCTATTTAAATCACAATATACCATCTAACTAGTCTTTCTCCCCTTAACAATTCAATGGTACCACTAGCCACACAAATTATGTATAGTCTTAGAAAAATATGCCATAACCACATATCACCTTGGCATACTTCTACACCATACCTACAACATTATACTTCATTACGAATCAATTTAAACTTAAGCCATTTCATACGCCGTTCAAGCCTACGAGATCACTTTCATATAACTAACATCATTGATCAAGAAATCATTACATCCACCTTTATGAACTTCAACTGTTCAAACTTAATGTCTAGTGCTATGCATGATTTTACAACCCAACCTTACGCATGATTCTAACTTGGAAACCATGAAATAAACATCAAGAAACACTAGTACACTAGAACTTCATAACAACAATAATCGACCTTGACCTTACGGTCTTCCTTATCATAATTCGTTAGCATGTACTATTTCAGCACCTCAAGCCTACTAATTTAATCCCACAAAACATGTATCATCAAACTCTTGCCTCTATTTACCACCACACCATTTAAATTCAAGCCTATAGTTTATATCAATCATCTACCACCAATGAAGAATGCAACATAATATAAATATACTAATACATCAAATGGGACATTCTACCCAAATATTCTCAAAAATCTACTACATACCTTCTCACAAGTAGCACTCGTTTATAACTACCAATGAAAAGAGGGTCAAGGGAGTTAAAGCCTCATAATAGACATCGTCAACCTTATCCTTATATTATAACCCCGTACAATCGTATCTATTTATGCTGCTTTCTCACATCACAATTACTTACCCAAGCGTACATTTACACTACCTTCAAATTCCTCAAACAACCATGAGTCTATAATCATAACTTACTCGCTAATATAGCCATTTTCACATTCAAACAATCAACAAATCACCCTGACCAACAACTCCTTCTCTATCTTCTACTAATAACACACAAGGATGAATCACTTCATTACCAACTCTATCTCATGCAAACAGATTCAGCCATACATCTATTAAACCAATGAAAGAACAACAAGTTGGACAAAAAGTTGCTAGTGAATCGAAACAAGCCTCACACGGCTTTACTAGACTTTGGTTTTGTATTTTGAACAAGAAAATGGGATGAATGACAAGTCAACTATGCTAGTGAATTAAAAGAGCCCCACACGGCTTCACTAGACTTTTTAGTTTCATCAATACAATGACAAAATATTTTCAAGAGATAGAAACTTGTCACAATATTCCATAATCTGAGAATACCCAACTTACTTTGTATAGATAAAAATTTGAGTCAAATATTTCCCCCATAGATTATGATACAATCCACACACGCTACTAGCTACCAACAGGTCGTGACACTGACACTTTAACTTATACTACTATTTGGGTGGAAATACAATTCCAACACACCTACTACACATCTTTTCCCTTAAGTATGACATCTGCAACATAAACTTTTTAAAAGGGCCGAATATATTCAATACAGAAGGCTGAAAAGCACGATTTCGTCAAGATCAAGGTTCACACTAGAACCCATATACTCTGAAGCAATAACGGACTCTTCTTAAGTCCTTGCAAATATATTATATGATTCGATTAGAATGAACCATAACATTTAGACTCTAAACTCCTATACTTGAATTGGCCCAATGATAAGACATGTCCAAGAATGCCCGACTAAGGAAAGAATTGGGATGACTGTTACTTTCATATGGGTGACACCATAGCACGAATTTGAGTATGAAAAAGGAACATTCTGACACTATTGCATGAACTAGAACATGAAGTAAGGGAAATATTCCTAAACGCCTAGTAGCCTCCAACTTATAAGTGTGGTGCACTACACATACATAAATAAGACTCTACCTGACGCGATTTCGCAGATACCCTGGCACCATGAACCGTGCTTTGATACCAAGTTTGTCAAGACCCAAACCAGGGACTGGCTATGACGAGCATTTTGAACCATGGAGGCCCAAAACACCCCTATCTGTCTGATAATCATGCACCTAATTCATATGATCAAAGTAATGCGGAAGAAACACAATATAACGGAAACATGGTCAAGAATCATATGAAAACAATAATGGAGAATAATGTCCCACAATCTCAATCAATATCTCAAAAATCGTCTGCGAAATCTCTATTATATGACTGAAATAATGTCTATCTAAAAATTGGGACAAGGCCCCCAGCAGACCCTAAAACTAAATATAAGATAAAAGTACTGTAGGACATAAGACCTTCTGAAATACAGAAGGCTCACCACTTGTCTCTGCAACTCTATCTGAATGATCTACTG
>NC_061120.1:20034714-20078136 GCF_002878395.1 Capsicum annuum | reverse complement strand
ATTAGAGTATAAGTGAGGGAGAGACACACAAGATCACACAGCATAGAGTCTCGACCTAATGGTAGTGCGCAAGATCACTTGGCTCGGGCTCCTACCTATAGTCCCAATTTGGGAATGACATGAAGTCAAGTAAACAAGATCACTTAGCCTGGTACCAATATTCCATATAGGCAAACACATTTTTCTAGCGATGAGCCCTTGTGTCTCAAACGCCTTCTTCGGCCATCCACCTTTCTCATGTAAAATCAATGCATTCAAATTTTATCTTATTCAATAACATGTCGTATTCTGTAGGGTATCATCATACCCGACTTGCAAGTCATAAATATCACATCAACATATGCATAATCATGTAAAAACCAAGGTGCTTCGTCATTTACAAGTGGTGAACAATATTTATTTCAAATTCATGCTCTCTTTTGTTGATCACAGTATAATATGGAGTATCGAAACATTATCATGGGAATTTTAAAATAATTTATCATTCATATTTATCAAACTTCCATGGAAAATCTCAAATCACATATGCATGGTTTCAACCATTGAAGTATAGAGGCAAACAATTTCTATGACATAAAGAAAATGACTTAGAAATCATATTGAAAGCAAGTTATTATCATTTGATTGAAAACCCCCATTTAAAAGCATGAATATTCATAAAAACTACACCCATGAGATTTTTGGAGAACCCCACGTACCTCTATATGCAAATATGATAGGTGCTTCTTGAAGCCTACATTGCGGAGATACCAAATCTTCAATTTATTTTGAAAACCCTTGGTTGAATCTTGAACTATTTGGGTTTTTATTTTGAAACCCTAGAGAGAGTTCTTGAACAATTTGGATGAATGAAGGTGTATTTTAGGATCTTTGGGAAATGAATTTCATGTTTATGGCTAAATAAGGGTGGAAAAGAACCATTTTGCCCCGAAAACGGAGTGTTTAAGTCACCAAAATTTCTTATATAGGCGGTGCCTATGCTATCGCCTATGTTTTACATAGGCGGTGCCTATGCTATCGCCTATGTTTACATAGGCGCCGCCTACTACTTTGAAAGGCCATAACTTCTTGCTCGGGTGTTGAATTTTAGCAACATTAGTATAGTTGGAAAGCTAACTTAAATACCTATCATTTGACACATATTATGCTTCCTAATTCGATATATACAGAGAGTTATGGTCGATGGAAGCTGACACACTTTACAACATCCTTTAAAACCTAGTCGATCGAAATAGTTTCAACTCGTCCTTAAGTTGAAGGACCTCTATGGTCTAAATTCAAGCTTGAATGGATTCACATACTATGCAATTAATTAACATGCCATATTGGCATAGGATTTATGGCTTCAGGATTACCAACGCATCGAAATCATGGTTTTTATCTAGCCCGAAATGCGGGATGTTACAGTTACAGTCAGGTTCCAGGTGTTGAATTCACAGATGCGTTTTCTCCAGTTTTAAAGCATAGTTAGATTTGAACCTTACTTGGTGTTGTGGCCATGCATAATCTTGAGCTTGAGCAGTTGGATGTCAAAACTGCATTCTTACATGGAAAACTTGATAAGGATATCTATATGCAATAGCCAGAGGGTTTTGTAGCCTCGAGAAAGAACAAATATGTATGCTTGTTGAAAAAGTCCCTTTATGGCTTAAAACGGTCTCCCATATAGTGGTATAAGAGGTTTGAATCTTTTATGACTTCTCATATGATTTGGAGGAGGAGTTATGATAGCTGTCTTTTTCAAGGAGGTAAGTGATAGTTCGTTCATATATCTTCTATTGTATGTTAATGATATGTTGATTGTAGCAAAGGATATAAGCGAAATAATAAAAGTCAAAGCCCAACTCAGCAAAGAGTTTGAGATGAAAGATCTAGGAGCAACAAAGAAGATCCTTGGCATGAAAATTATGAGGGATAGACAAAAGTTGAGGGATAGAGAGAAGTGTAAGTTATACTTAAGTCAAAAAAGGTATATTGAAAAAGTACTTCATAGGTTCAATATGCAAAATGACAAACCTGTTAGTACTCCATTGACAAGTCATTTCAAAATCTCAACCACGTTATCTCCAAAGTCAGATGATGAGCATGACAATATGTCTCGAGTTGCATACTATAATGCGGTTAGGTCTCTTATGTACGCGATAGTGTATTCCCAACCAGATTTGTCGTATGCAGTCATTGGAGTTTGAAGATACATGGAAAATCCTTGTAAAGAACATTGAAAAGTAGTTTAGTGGATTTTCAGATACTTGCATGGATTTGCTGATGCTTGTTTGCAGTTTGGGAAAAATAAAGATAGAGTGATCAAGTATGTTGATTCTGATTTTGTTGGAGACCTTGATAAAAGGAGATCCCTTAAAAGTTATGTTTTCACCATTGGTGGTTATGTTATCAGTTGGAAAGCTACTTTACAGACTACAGTTACTTTGTCAACTACTATTACAGAGGCTTGCAAGAAAGCTATTTGGTTAAAGGGTTTATTTGGTGAACTTAGCAAAGACTTACAGATTACTATGATCTTTTGCGACAATCAGAATGCTATTTTCGTTACAAAAGATCAGATGTTTTACGAGAGGGCAAAGCACTCATAAAATTATTGCTTATGGTGATATTATGGTAAGCAAGGTTAGTACCTATGATAACCCCGTTGATATGATGACCAAGACACTACCAAGTGCCAAGTTTGAGCTTTGCTTGGACTTGGTTGGTGTCAGCACTTAAGATGTGCCCTTTGAGGCTTTTGTGAAAGAGGTGGACAGTTTTATCAAAATGAATTTGAGTTCTAAATTAGAATTCGTGTCAAGGTGGAGACTGCTATAGTTTGTGACCCAAATTTTATTGATTCGGTCCTAAAAAGATCACAGTGCGACCCATGATTGTTATTTTTTATAGGGTCTGTGGTAGCAGTGTAGGTATGGACCTGCTATTTTTGGGTTTAAGATTTATTTGTATGCACGTATTATATAAGTGCATTTAGTGGGTTGTTTTTGGGTGTGTGAAATTATGCCATTGAGACTTTCGCCTCCTCCATTGTACTCCTCTCCATTATAGTGAATTCCTCTGCCTCTGCCCGTTGTTTTTCCCATCAAGAGTTTCCACGTAAATCTATGTGTCTTCTTCTTATTTTCTTTTGCTTTGTGGTATTTCTTATTCTGTCCAATCATAACAACATGTATTCTCTTCCTGTCAAACATCTAGAGTTACTAACTTACAAGAAAATGTGCCTTGTCATATCTTATTCTAATACTAGGTAATTGAATTTTATCAAGTTAAAAAGAGCCCTTCAATTCTTTGGAAGTTGTTGAAAAGAGTAGTGGTCCTATTTCAACTAGATGCCGCATGATTAGCCTCCATGTAACAATGTTGGACTTGGATATCTTTGTCCTTGATACTGTGAAGAATATAATAGATGATCTTGTTGAGATTAATATTGCCCGTACTCTGTTTTCTGATCATATTAGTAATAATCATTGATCCACGTCTACGTTGTTGATGTTGTAGTTTTTTGCGCCAATCAATTCCTTACTTAGCAGCCATGGCTTCAGCCTAATTGTTCATGTGGCACTTGACAGGAATAGAGAATGCCATAACTAACTTTACAGACATTTCTCTCAACCCCTCCACTTCCTGCACTTGACAGCCATTGCATTTGCTGACAGATGACAACAGGCCTGAGTCTTTCCAATATTTGACAGAACTGTGGCCAGCTATACAATTCTCCATTTTCCTTGTGTAGAATACTTTTTGAGCTCCATATTCACATGATGCCTTAATTTTCCATATCTCCCAATTAATGCAAATATAGGAAGAATCTGAGGGTTGAATTTATGCACATTGTTATAGTCTCTCATGTTCCTCCAGGTTCTCATGATTCTTATAGGTGGACAGAGTAATTATGTGTAATTCCTAACGGGCCTCCAAAATATTTCCATACCTGTTAAGCAGGACCCTCAACAAGAAAATATGTTTAAGAGTCTCATTGGTAGCACAACAAAAACATGTAGGGATTCTATTGTTATTACCATAAATGATAATGATATCTTAAATGGTAATCTTCAGAAAATTAATCTCCAATAAAGAAAGAAATTTTATAGTGAAGAAATTTATGCCATACCTGACTTAGCTCCAATTCTTTTCCTTGGATTGTCTGATCAAGTTCCAAGCTGAAGTGAGATTCCAAAGAGTATCAACAGAAAGGCTATTATTGCAGATTTCTGCTGGACAGTGAATTCTGGAAATAGTTCTGTGAGTTTATCAATATTCCAATTGTTCATGATTAGGAAATCCTTGACTTCGGCTTTGATATTAAATTCACAAGGGTACCTCTAGTGGACCAGTTGTCACACCAGAAACTACAATCTTAAACATTGATCTGCCAGATGATATTGTTCTCAGCTTTATCTCTAGCAGCCAAAAGAAATTTCCATGCTTGAGAGTTACTAGAACACACCACTTTTTCAAAGTGGGATGAGATCTACAACAATATTTAGCTTTTAAAAAGTCTTCCATAAAGAAGTTTTGAGTACTAAGTGAGAAGAGTATTGGTGATATCACTCATGTCCCCATTGCCTATACCTTCTTCATCCTTGGGATCTCCAATGTTGTTTAGCTTTGTCACGTACTGAACCCACAAAGAATCTTGCAAAATGCTTTTGCAAGAGCTCTATTGTTCCCTTAGTTAAACTACTATAGCAATATCAAAAGATCATTATATTACCAATATAAAAAAATTCAAAGAGAGATCAAAATCTCCCGCACCCCACCCCAGCTCAACCCCAAATTCAAAATACCAAAAACAAAAGAGAGGATGAAAGGAAATTAAAGTACTTACGGGTTGTTTAGTTGTTGGTGAAGAAGTAAATTATACACTTACTAAAACCAGTATACTAGTGCCATTAACATTACAGGGAAATTGCTGCAGCCACATCATGATCGTTGGATCCTCCTAGAAATACACGTGAAAAAATCACACATGATCAGAAAAAATTAACAATGGTCAAATGCCGAAATAGGAAAGCTTCATGATCACTAAAAGAAAAGCCTGGGAGGGAGGAGGGGGAGAAGTTATAGGGACTAGCTAATCACAACATAGAGGGCAATCTTACCAAGGATGTCTTGTTGGGTGAGATAGATAATATTGGAGATCTACCTCTATACACTGACTGGATAAAGCGTCACAGTTGTCCTATTAGAAATGCCTCGAGAAGGCAGTGAGGGATTTGCTTCTGTTTGTTGCGATATTCTTATACTCCAATTCACCTTTTCTTTTTCATCATTGAGGGTTGAGGTGAGAGGCGGAGGACTAGGAGGGAAAGATGAATTGAAGAGCACGTGTATTGCAACAATCAACAGCAAATCCCTCACTGCCATCTCCAGTCATTTCTAAAAAGTCTACTGTGACGCTTTACCTAGTTTGTTTATATAGGTAGACGTGCAATATTATCGATCTCTTCTAACAATATATCCTCTATAAGATTCACATTTATGTTGTATTTTTCTTGTCCATAAGGTTTCTCCTTACTCCTCACTCCTGGGCATCTCGATTTGTGATCACAGAGCATTCCTTGTCATTAGACCTTGTTATTTTTTATGACCATGTGTGGTTTTTTCGTGTGTATATAAGGAGGATTTAATAACGACGAGGTGGCTGCATCAATTGATCCAAAATGTTAATGGGACTATGGAATTTTTGTTTTAGATTGTCGAGTAGACCCTCTTCATTATCTTCTCTCACTCTCCCTTGCTCTCTCTGTCAAGGAGAAACAATGCAGCCGCCTATTTAACATTGGTTTCATTGAATTTAATATGCAAATATAGATGGATATAAGATGTTATCTCTAGAACTTCACAAAAATATTTTATCATCCTAAGACTACAAAATGTTCAGGAAAAAGCAATAATAGGACTCTACAAGACATTTGTCAAATTTAACCATTTGAGTTGCTCTATAACCCCAATCAAAAGGCAATTAAGATGTTCCACAACAAGGGGGGCAAATCCTAGAAAAGTTTCCTCTTGTGCTTGATCTCTAAAACCCTAATCTTCATTAAAATACTCTCTAGAATCTTGCAAGGTTATTCTTCTCACTTCAACAATTTATTTTCATGTTTCATTTGAACTAGTATCTATTTATTTCTTCTATAGACTCGTCAGGCATGATTTTGTGTAATCTTTTCTGGATTACGGTAAAGTTCTGAATAATTTTGAGTTTGGGTAGAACTTTACTGTAATCCAAAACTAAATTATTGAAAATCATCCCCGGTTAGTCGATTAGTCGATGGAAAGAATAAAATGATACAACGATATAGAAAAAACATGAAAATAAGCCATTGAACCTCTTTTTTCTCCAACTATTCTCAAAAAGCATCTACATTTTTCCATCTCATTTTTTAGATAATCCAACTACATAAAAAACCTAAGGCCTAAATTTTTACCAGAATTTTAGAATTCAAGTACAAAATATTTCCCGAGAAGTCGATATAAACAATAAAAACGATAAAACAATAAATTGAAACATCAAAGTAAACCTCTGAAAGAGAGAAAAATTCATAAACCTTAGGAAGGTCTAGGAGAGCGTTTCGTGAAGATCGGGATTGCTTAGATCAAGCACAAGTTGTTCAGCTGATAGAATATTGTGATCTTTATTAGTTGAATTTCCGGCACCAGTATACAATGCTCTGCCTCCTCCTCCGCCAACGAAACCTCCACTTCCTCCACCTCCAGATGCCAAATGAGAAAATGTGAGATAAATATGGCCATTCTCTTTTTTTTCTTCTTACTTTTTGTGTTATCCCATGCTCTCCTTTTGTATTGTTTTCCTTCAGTGTGAACACAACAAAAACAAAATTTAACCATTTGATGAAAAGACAAAACCTAGTACCATAAATGTGACACACACTTGATTGTTGATAAATTTTTTATGGCATTTGTGTTTTATGTGGCAATGTTAGAAAGTTATATTACTCCCTCTATTTCATTTGAAGTGGCACCTTTTCCTTTTTATCCACTCTCAAAGAACACTGCCTCAGCATAATTAGAAAAAAAAAAAATTAACTTGCAAATTCTTCTTTTGCTTTCAGTTTACTAATTTATAGCCACACAAATATTTTAAAAATATTTTAGACCATAAGTTTAAGAATCCTCTCATTTTTTTGAACATCGTGCTAAGTTAAAGGGTAACATGTAAAATAAGATGGTGGGAATGATATTTATATTTATGATTATACTAGTTTTAGTGAATGTGTGTTCCTTGAATTTAATTTGTCAAATTTTTTATAATGCAATATGTTGCTCTCCAACTATTTTATTTATATAAAAGTCTTATTTTGGAATACTTTGCATACAAGTACATCTGTATTGACCCCTCCTCCTCCCTCCAGGTTCTAAGGCTCAGTCTAGGGGTTCAGAGAAGCAGTAGTATTTAACAGATAGAGTTGCAGTGTCCAGTTGGTGAACCTTCTCTATTTCGGAAGGCCTGTCTTTTTAGATTATGTCATTTATTTTTGTTTTGGTCTACTGGGGGCCTTGTCCCAGTTTCAGACAGTTGTCAGATTTTCTTGTAGTAGATATTTCTCAGACTGAGTTATATGTTATTAGATGTAGTTGATTTTCAATTTTCATACTTATGCTGAATTCAAAATTGACCATGTTTCTTTAGCATATTATGTTTCTGCATCTTCTTTATTTATATGAATGTGCACATGCTAACCAGATAGAGAGGGACATTTCGGGCCCTCATGGTTCGGGATGTCCATCACGGCCAGGACCTAGTTCGGGTTGTGACATAAATCCCCCAACATTTATAGGCTCTATGGTTGAGGAGGACCCTCAGAGGTTTATTAATGAGATGGAAATGATCTTTAGAGTTACGTATGCTAGTGATTCATAGGGTGTGGAGTTTATAGTTTACCAGTTGAAAGAAATGTCTTATGACTATTAAGGAGTTTGAAGTTCCATCTATAGAAGGTCTAATTCTTACCCGGAGCTCTATTTATTGCCCTATTCTTTTTTCTGACCAAAGTTACTAAGGTAGGGTGGGGGCAGACTACAATTTGTATGAGCTTATTCATCTCTTTTAAGATGACTGGATGATGGGGAAAGTGTACTGAATCAACTTTTGGGAATAAATGGGGAAGGGGAATATGTCAATGAACTTGTTGTTGGGGACAAATCTAGGATGGAAAGATTCTTTATCAATGATTTGAAATTACTATAGTTGTATGTACTTGCATTACTTTTTTGTTGTTAGCATGCTCGGATCTGCCTTTGGAAGTCTCTACACATTTTGGGAGCAGAGCATGCAGCAAAATTGAGCAATGGATCTTAGAAGAATTCCTCTTTAAAGTACGACTCTTTTTATTTTTGTGCTAGCATTCGAGTTGTCTCCCTTTCCCTTTCAATCAAAACACTCGAGCTAAAGTTCTAGCACAAGAAAGTTGAAGTATATACTTTATTTGATATAAAGCTATTTTTTTGAAAGATCCGCTAAAATAATGAAAAAGAATTCTACAATATGACCAAATTAGTCAATAATATCGAAATCTAATAAATCAGACCAAACCAGCTTACCAGTGGTATGAAGAGTTGGAGGAGTTGGAAGAGTTAATGGGTGATAATGCTAAGCCGACTGCGCGGAAAGAGTTTGCAGATACTTTACTTGATCATTTCTTTCCCAAGGAGTTGGAAAGCCAAAGCTAAAAAGTTTTTGAATTTGAAACAAAGTATGATGAACATTAAGGAGTATGCACTGAAGTTTTAACAATTATCCTGTTATACTGTGAAATTGGTGTCTAATATGATGTCCAAGATCAGGAAGTTTACTTCTGGTATGTTCCATGATTTGGTGTTATAGTGTAAGGCTGCTATGTTGAATAATGATATCAATATATACAATTTCGTAGAATACATGCAAGAAATGGAAGATGAGAAATGAAGTAGGCAGAAATACAGTAAAGGAAGAGCAAAAAATTTAGGTATGAGAGAAAGGTGCAAAACAGAAGAACAATGGGAAGGATGGTAGGCAATGGTCTAAGAAGAAATACTAGGGAAATTTTTATTCGTCATCTAATCTTCCTTATCCTAAGCTAACCGGTGATCGGCGTTTTTAGTCTAGCAATGGTCCTAAGGCATAGGGTGCCCAATGTGGGTCTCAGTTGGTCCCATTCTATCACCCTTGCCATTTTTGTAGATAGCTTCACCATGGATATTTAGAGGAGGGGAAGAATTTATGTCTTAATTATTATCAACTTAGTCATATACGCTGAAATTGTCCTATAATTTGGGTTGCCACTAGAGCTAAGTACCACTTTTTCAGCCCCTGCAACAATAGGTGCTACTTTAGGGACGAGAACTGGTCTAAATCGTCTTTATGCACTTTCTACTCAATAGGTATCTGAGACATCCCCAAATGTGGTCACTAGTATGTTACAACTTTTCTCCCATGATGTTTATAGTTTGCTTGATTCGGGTTCTACTCTATTGTACGTGACTCCTTATGTGGCTGCATACTTTGGTTTTGGTCCTAAAAGTATTTTTAACCCATTTTTTATTTCTACTCCGGTAGGTGATTCTATTGTTAATAGAAAAATCTATAGAGGTTGTGTGGTGTCAATTTTTCATAAGGAGACATTGGTGGATTTGATAGAACTTGATATGGTTGAATTTGATATAATCTTGGTAATGGATTGGCTTCATTCGTGCTATGCTTCTCTAGACTATACAACCCAAAAGGCAACCTTTTATTTTCCTAATGAACTAGTATTAGAATGGGAGGGGAGTTCACTACTGCAAAAAGGGAAGTTTATTTTTTATCTTAGGATTCAACAAATGATTTTCAAAGGGTGTTTGTATCATCTAGTTCGATTTAAGGATTCTAACTCTGAAAGTCCCTCTTTGCAATCCATCCCAGTGGATAATGAATTTTCTAAGGTTTGTTTGATGATCTTCCCGGGATTTCTTCAAATAGAGAAATAGATTTTGGTATTGATCTTTTACCAGTACCCATCTTATTTCTATTCCTAATTATAGGATAGCTCCGGCTAAACTAAAGGAACTAATGGAGAAATTAAAGGATCTTCTTGAGTGCTCATGTACTTTTCATGTGTAAGAAAGTAGGTATCTTTAGATGTGTATAGACTACCACCAGCTAAACAAAGTTACCATGAAAAATAAGTACCCTCTACATAGGATTGATGACCTTTTTGAACTGCTTCAAGGTTCTAAGTGTTTCTCTAAAATTGATCTCTATTTGGGCTATCATCAGTTAAAAATTAAGGAGGTTGATATTCCAAAGACTGGTTTACGAACTTGGTATGTCCATTATGAGTTTTTGGTTATGTCATTTGGGTTGACTATTGCTTCAGCTGCTTTCATGGTTCTTATGAATTGGATGTTCAGGAAGTTTCCAAATTTATTTATATAGTCTTCATTGATGACATCTTAGTGTACTCCAAAAGTGAGGAGGCTCATGCAATTCACCTCTGGATTGTGTTGCAAACTCTTAAGGACAAAAAATTATATGCAAAATTTTCTAACTGTGAATTTCAGCTAAGTGTTATAACTTTTCTCGGGCATATTTTTTCTATTAAAGAGTTCAAGGTGGATCCACAAAAATTGAGGTGGTTAAGAACTGGCCTAGACGCACGACTACAATCAACATTAGGAGTTTTTTGGGCTTGGACGGGTACTATAGGAGGTTTATGAAGATTTTCTCATCTATTTGCTACGCCACTTACGAGGTTGACCCAGAAAAGGTTAAGTTTGTGTGGTCTGATGCTTGTGAGGATAGTTTTGAGAAGTTAAAGTTTAAGTTGAATTTTGTGCCTATTTTGACCCTACTCGAGGGTACGGAGGGGTTTATTGTGTATTATGATGAGTCTCGTCTGGGACTGGGTTGTGTCTTGATGTAACATGGTAAGGTTGTAGCCTTTGCTTCCAAGTATATTAAGGTTCATGAGAGAAACTACCTGACTAATAATCGATAGTTGGTGGTTGTGTTCTTTGCTTTGAAGATTTGGCGCCACTATTTGTATGGGGTGTATATGGACATTTATTCCGACCAAGAGAGCTTGCAGTATGTTTTTACACAGAAGGAATTGAATCTCAGGCAAAGGCAGTGGCTCGAATTGCTTATGGATTATGATTTGAGTTTGCACTACCATCCAGGTAAAGTTAATATTGTTGGTGATGCTTTTAGTAGGTTATCCTTGAAGAGTATGTCCCATGTTGAAGAGCAGAAAAGAGGATTAGTGAAGGACATTCACCAGCTAACCAGCTTAGGAGTTCGCCTTTTAGACCCGAGAATGATGGGTGATCATTCAAGAAGTGATTAAATCATCTCTTGGTGTTGAGGTCAAGGAGAAGAAGGTTCTGGATACCATACTTATAAAAATCAAAAGCGATGTGGGTTAGCAAAAGGTCATGGCTTTCGATATTGGGGGAGATGGAAGTATAAGGTACCAAGGGAGGTTACGTGTTCCTGATGTAGATGGGTTGTGAAAAAAAATTTTGGCCGAAGCTCATGAGTCCAAATACATAGTTCATCCGAGTTTGACTAAAATGTATCATTATATGAAAGAAATCTACTATTGAATAATATAAAAAATGATGTTGCAGATTTTGTTTCCAAGAGTGTGGTATGTCAACAAGTCAAGGTAGAATATTTGAGGCCTGGTGGCACGTCCCAAGAGATAGAATTTCCCATATGAAAGTGGGAGATTAATACAGATTTCATCATGGGTCTTCCATGGTCTTAAAATTAGTATGATTCTATTTGGGTCATTGTAGATAGAACGACCAACTCTGCTCACTTCTTGCCAGTGAGAACTAACTACTCAAGAAAGGATTATGCCAAGTTGTTCATTCAAAAGATAGTTAAGTTACATGGGGCTCTAGTGTCCATTATTTCTGATCGAGGTACACAGTTTTCTTCTCATTTCTGGTGTTCCTTTAAGAAAGGTTTGGTTACTTTGGTGAACCTTAGCATAGCTTTCGACCCTCAAACGGATGGCCATGCAGAGAGTACTATTCAAACTTTGAAGGATATGCTATGGGCCTATGTGATTGATTTTAAAAGTAGTTGGGTGGACCATTTCCCTCTTATTGAATTTACTTGTAAGAATAGTTATCATTCTAGCATCGAAATGACCTTTATTGAGGCCCTTTGTGGTCGGAGGAGTAGGTCTCCTATTTGATGGTTTGAGGTAGGTTAGAGTAGGTTGTTTGACCCTGACTTGGTTCACCACGCGATGGAGAAGTAAAAGGTGATTCGAGAATGACTTAAGACTACACAAAGTCATCAAAAGTCTTATGCGGATGTAAGACGGAGAGAGTTGGAATTTAAAGTTGATGATTCAATTTTCTTGAAGGTTTCTCCTATGAAAGGAGTCATGATATCTGAGAAGAAAGGGAAGATCATTCCCCTTTAAATTGGTCCATATCAAATTTTAAAAAGGATTGGGAATGTTATTTATGAATTGGAGTTACCAACAAATTTTGCCTCAATCATTCAATTTTCCATGTTTTTATGCTTAAGAAGTGTATAGGTGAACCTTCCTTTGTAGTGCCCATTGAGGATGTTGGTTTTAAGGATTTATTGTCCTACTAGGAAGTCCCGATTGTGATCTTTGATAGACATGTTTGGAAGCTGAGGACTAAGGACGTCGATGTAGCTTCGGTGAAGGTTCTAAGGAGGAATCAAAAAGTAGAAGAGGCAACGTGGGAATCGAATAAAGGATATAAAAACAAAATACCCGTTCTTGTTTCCATCACTGGATGATAGTGCTTAAGGTATGAATTTTTCTCCTTCTTTTATTACATCTCGAATTTGTCATTGAATTCCTATATATTCATTCGATTATCGTGCTAATGGTATCCTTACTTTTCATTCGGAGATGAATGATCCTAAGGGGACGATAATTGGAGACCCCAAGAAATTTTGTCTAATTTATTTTGGACCCTACTGTGTGTGTAATGATAATTTTTGACATGAATCATGATAAGGGATGTTAAGGGGGGATTTTTGGGTAAGCTTCAGAATTTTTGGAAAAGTTTCAAGGTCATTTTGGGACCCTAAACCATTGAGGGTATGCAATAGGGGTGTGGCACACTTCCAACGCCCTACAATAAGGGTGAAACATGCGGATAGCTGTAATTCGCCTAATTTTACTTTTTCCAAGAAGGGCAAGGGATTTTTGGTCCTTAACCCCACTAAACGAATTAAAACACCCTATTAACCAATTGGCCTTTAGTTACGAACATTGTACATTACACTTCTCTTCTTTGACTCCCAAGTCAAGAAAAATCAAGTCTTTCTCAAGAAATCAAATTTCCCGAGCTCTAACCTCCGAGTTCTCTCCAAATTCTTCAATTTTTTTGTCATGTTGTATACTCCCTACTTTAATTATGGTATTATGGCATTAATTAACTTGGTATTTTGATGTGTTTGATTTATTGAATCATCTAGGACTGAGGGTTTTTTGCTTGTTGACACTTGCATTGTTTTTCCTTGTTTTAATGGGCTATTCATGCCTTAATTGATGGATTTTGAACTAAACTTAAATATTGTTACAATGGTGAATTTGGTGACTTGGGTTTTCACAATATGGATGAATTTTTCCATGGTAATGATATGAACCTTAACCCACATTGTTAATTTGGTTTTAGAACAAGGATTCTACACGATTTAATTGTCTTTTAAAATATTGCATTGCATCAAATGGTAAAAGAACAAAAGGTTTTGGAATGCCCTTGGTGACTATGGTTTTGAAGTTTTAAACCGATAATAGGAGTTAAATTGGTTAAATAGTTATGGTTTGACATAAACTGAATAGCTTGCAATCCTATTGGTATGATGATACCATGATGGAAATGCCTAAAGAAAAGAATCCCTGGATGGTGTTGGTTTTTATGTGTAAATTCATTTTAATTTGAGCTTAAAGGGATTATGTAGATCACCGAGAAGGTGTAGTCCCAAGGGGACCAACACTGAAATCCATGTTTGTCGACGTTGGGGGTCTATGACCATTGTATCTGTTATAAATATTATATATTTGATGGCTATTACCTTGGTGTCTTTAGCCATTCCCCAGTACATGTGGCTAAAATGGCCTGGGGCCTTTCCGGCTGGGAGAGCCGGACCCATATAGCCCGTGGATGCCTGAAAAGTTGGTATGAGCTACATAGTTCTGGACTAATGTTTTGAAAGATCATAATTTATGTCCTTTGTCCCCCTATCCCAACATCCTATATATATGCATAATTGTTGTGCATGTGGTTTGTGACTGGATTTTTAGTAAATGCATTTACTTTATTCCTTTTCTTGGGTCGCATGCCAGTACTCGTCTTTACTGACCATCACCAGACGCTATATCATTTTTTCATGTAGGTTTCGAGGACTTTTCTAGTGATCTTGTGCAACGTTAGGTGGTCGGTACTCTTGTTGAACAGTTTTCATGTGGTCAACCCTCCATCTATTGGAAGGCCCGGTCATTCTTTTAGTTTTAATTTATTATTATAGTACTTATGGATTTCTTTTATCCATAGATGGGAGCATGTCCGACTTAGTTAGATCTTCTTTGGATTAGAAGCTTTATGGAAAGGATTGGGATGTCATTGATATCTCGTTTTGGACTCTCTAACATTCTTTGGATTTATATAACTTTTTATTGACTTGGTTCGCTTTCACTGTTTACTTTTATTGTGCTCTTGAGGTAAGTCTAAAGGGGTCATCTCCGACCTTGGTTTTCTTTGGTTGCCATCACGGTCAGGCCTTGTCTCGTGTCGTGACATTTTCTAACGTTTAGTTCTACATAAATAATTTTAGATATTTTCACAAAATTTACACTACTTAGAAAAACACGTTTTAGATTAGTACATTGTGCTACATGACAAATTTGGATTGTGGAGTCAGTTGATTTTAAAATAAAATTCCCACACCTAAATTGTTGTTCTCTCTGAGAAACCGGTACTGAGAGTATCATTTTATCCTTTAAGAGTGATTCATGGTAACGACTTTAACAACAAATTTCTTACAAATATTCTGAGGTGGCAGAGTTGCAGAGTCTTGTTACACATAATAACGTTTAATGCTAAAAGTGTTACTATCAGTAATGATTTTTTACTTTAACTCCGTTAGTCAATTCTTTTTGAACAGTTGATTTTTTAAAAATAAATATACTATAATACGCTACTGCCAAGTATGTTTGTAATAGTTTTTTAAAGTTTCCAGAAAATGTACTATTTTGGTGAATTGATTTAGATGATAACTTATTTTGGTCTAAGGTCCTCTTTATGGACATCCCAAGGAAGGAAGGTCTTTATTACTTGACATTCTGAATTCCGAGGAACACAAAATCCAAGAAGTATGAATTTTCTTTTCATACAAGTAATGGATACGACAAATCCAAGCATAATGTCTTCATATGAAAATCAAATTTCAATTCTCCTCCAAAGATTTATCAAACGAATGAAATGTAGCATTTTATTGATACTATAGGATCTTATTCTTTCACGTGTGTCTGTGGAATTTGTTTTGATAAGTAAAAAGAGTTTTATTAAGTGAAAAGCACCAAGCAAGTGCCGGTGACAGATATATAAGGCGTGATGAGTTTTTTTATGTCCATGTCATTATAATGACAAATTCACTACTAAAAAAATCGGAAAAATCGATAATAAATTGTGATCGAAAAAAATCAACCACATGTGGTTGATTTTTAAATTTTTTAATTTTTTTTTTAAAAGCAACCACATGTGATCGCTTTTTTATTTTAAAATATTAAATGAATTATTTCAATAATTTTTATATAAATTATTATTTCTATTACAAATAAAAATTAAAAAAATAACAAAATCGACCACTTGTGGTCGGTTTTCTTTAAAAAGGATAATTAAAAAATAATTTTAAAAACCGACCACGGTTTTTAATTAAAATAAAAAGAAAATAATTTTTAAAAATCGACCACTTGTGGTCAGTTTTTTAAATAAAATAATTTAAAAAAAAAAATCGACCACTTGTGGTCGGTTTTCATTAAAATAAAAAGAAAATAATTTTTAAAAACCAACCACTTGTAGTCGGTTTTTTAATTAAAAAAAAAAAAATAGTTTATAAAACCAACCACTTGTGGTCAATTTTTGAACTAAAAAAAATAAAAAAGTAAATATTTTTTTGACACCAATAATTATATATATGTAATCAAATATATCTATTATTTTCATTAAAAAATAATTATATATATAATCTAATATATATATAATTTTTTTATATTACACTGATCACACGTAGTCGATAACTAATATAATAATAATAAAAATCAATCAATCTTAAATTTTGTGGAAAAATTACACTAAAAAATATATCAAATAAAATAAAAAAATTACGTTAAAGATAATCTTTATCTTTTACTTGTGTTTCACTATAAAATTAATATTTTTCTTTGTATATATGTTAAATGACGTTAAATATGCATAATCTTTGTTTAATGAATATGTGTATATATACATCATTTTGTTGTGATAATGATATTATGTTACTATTGCAGTCATAATAATGTAATATATAACCGATAATTCATCAAAATATAATGAACGTGTTCTATTATAAGGTAATATACTTGTGGATGTGATATATATAGTATGCATTCAAGAGTTCATATATATAAATATCTTTAATATATATATATATACATATACATATATATGGTGCAGTGATCGATTGATGAATAGTCAAAACCTAGTATAATATAATTAAGCTAATTAAATATAATTAATCGATCACTCATCAAAGTATGTGATATATATAGTACGTACTTAGAAATTGATAAAGTCGATAGTGTGTATATGTGTGTGTATGTATAGGTATATATAGAGTATATACATATTATGTAGAGAAGTTATATTAATGACATAAGATAATCTAATCGATAATTCATCTGAGTATTTGTTATATACGTTGTATATTATTATAGGATAGTAAAATCGTGTATGTGATGTTTATAGTACATATTTGAAAGCTGATAGACAATTGAATATATGTATATATATGTATATCTCGTGTAGTGACGTACACAGTAATCGAAATTAAAGCTAGATAACTGACTCTATATATCGAAATATTTTGAATAATACGTTGATATATATCATACTATTGAGGAAATATATATACTATTTTGTGTTAATGTAGACACGCGCATGTTGTTGAAGTTGTAATAACATAAGACAAGTATTACGCGGTATAATTGGGAGGGGGGAGGGAGACCGAAAATTGAATCTTGAAACTGGCATATACTTATCATTTTCTTTGAATTTCGAATTTTGAACGACCGCCAAATTTTGGCAGTGAATTAGAGTTTTTTCGCTTACAAGTTTTGTTTCTGAGTATTTGAGATATACGTTGTATATTATTATGGGACAGTAAAATCATGCATGTGATGTTTATAGTACGTATTTGAAAGCTGATATGTATATATATATATATATATATATATATATGTATATCTCGTGTAGTGACGTATGCAGTAATCGAAAGCTAGATAACTGAATTTATATATCAAAATATTTTGAATGATACGTTGATATCATATTATTGAGGCAATAGATATACTATTTTGTGTCAATATAGATACACATATATTGTTGTAGTTGTAATAACGTAAGACAAGTAACTGATAATTTATCTGATTAACACGTTCTATTACGAGGTATATATCTATTTCAAAAATATTTTCCACAAAATCGACCACATGTGGTCAGTTTTCAAATAATATTAAAAAAAATGAAGTTCCATTAACCCAATCCGACAAAAACAATAAATATCAAAACACACACACCTCTAACCTAAAATCCCAATCTCAGCCACACCCACCCACCAACACACATCAACACACACACATCTCGATCTACTCCGGCGACTGCTTCCGCTCTACTCTGGCGATGACAGCTTGAGTATGAAGCTACTTTTATGTTGCTTTTTTGATTCTTTGAGATTCTTGAATTCCTTTTATGGTTTAGCTTGTTGTTTTAGATATGGGTTTCGCTTGATTGAAGTTATTCATGGTAGAAATTCCTTAAAATTTGAGTCTTTTGAATCTTTAGCTATGAAATTTTGTGGTTTTTGATTTGCTTTTTCGGTAGCTTTTGATATGGGTTTTGTGGTGTTGAAGTTATTATTGGTTGAAATTTTTCAAAGTTGGAATCTCTAGTTGTGATTTGTTGAGATTCTTGATTTACTTTTATGGTTTAGCACTTTAGCTTGTTGTTTTTTTAGGTTCTTGATTATTTTTGTGGTTGTATTGAAGTTATTATTGGTTAGAATTTGTCAATGTTGGAAAATTTAGCTGTCAATGTTTAATATTGGTTGAAGTTATTCATGGTAGAAATCTATTAAAGTTAGAATCTTTAGTGTTTTGGTTGGATTAAAGGTGTTATCGGCTGAAAATTATTTGTCTTCTTGAATACTGTTAATTAAATATTTTTGTTTTGAATGACAAATTATTCTTCTACTCCTAATTTAGTATCTTTGCGCTACCAACATATCTGAATCTAGATTCGGTGACCGCTTTTCTCTTTCACTTTAATTTAGGCCAAGCAAAGGGAAGTTGATTTCTCTCTATTTTCTTATAATGAAGGCTTTGAAAGCCATAGAAATTTTGTGATGATTATATGGTGTGAGAGGGACATGAGACACCTCTATTTATTTGTTTTGTTACGCTTGTTCAATTGTTTGACTTAATATGATATATAGTACATTGTTGCTTGAAAGTGAATAAGTGTAGTAACTTATCTTGAAGGTGAACTTTTATTTTTAATTTTGTAGAAGCGTAGGTACTTGAAATGTCAACTTTTTATTGTGAATTTTGGTATGCTTGAGGACTTAGTGAGTTGAAAATGTTAAAGTTTAGTTACTTGAAATGTGAATTTTTTTGCTTTGAATGTGGTTTAGTTTTGTGACTTGAGTGATGACTAAGTGAGTTGAAATTTACCAAGTTTAGGTATTTCAAAGGTAATTTTTTTGTTTTGAATGTGGTTTAGTTTGGTGACTTGGGTGATGACTTAGTGAGTTGTAAATGTTGAAGTTTAGGTACTTAAAATGTGAATTTTTGTTTTGAATGTAGTTAAGTTTGGTGACTTGGTAGGTCACATAGTCACTTGAAATTGATTAAGTGTAGGTACTTTAAAGGTGAATTTTTTGTTTTGTATGTGATTTAGTTTGCTGACTTGGGTGATGACTTAGTGAGTTGGAAATTACCAAGTTTAGGTACTTTAAAGGTGAATTTTTGTTTTGAATTTGATTTAGTTTGGTGACTTGGATGATGACTTAGTGAGTAGAAATTTACTAAGTTAGGTACTTTAAAGGTGAATTTTATTTTGAATGTGGTTTAGTTTGGTGACCTCGTAGGTGACTTAGTCACTTGAAATTGATAAGGTGTAGGTACTTTAAAGGTGATTTTTTTATTTTGAGAAAGTGTAGTCATCACTTGCTGAACTTTTTTGTGCCTTGATCTAATTAGTTGAATCTAATTGATTGCGTAAATGGAACTTGAATATACCTAGATATATGAACGGAACAATGATAATAGAATGGGTATTAGTGAGGCATTTATTGAAGGTATCAGACAATTTGTTGAATATGCTAATACACTTAAAGTTTGGTCACGTTTTGGGGCTATTCGTTGTCCTTGTGTTAGATGTGATGGTATAAATCTTTTAAAAGAAGAAGTTGTGAAGGAACATCTTTATGGAAAGGGGTTTTATGAGGACTTTTTAAGATTGCATGCAATTGATGGTGATGTTGGGCAAAATAACTTTGTTGTTGGACAAAGTAGTAGGTCTGCAGGGCATAATAAATATCAAGATACTAGGATGACAGAAATGGTGCACAATGCCTTTAGCATGCAACACGGGGGGGGGGGGGGGGGGACTTTAGGTAAAATGTCGAAGATGTTCTTAATAATAAAGCGGGCAAATTCTATGAACCATTTCATGCTTCTAGTCATCCTCATCCTTTGTTTGAAAGGTGTTCACAGTCTCGTTTGTTTGTTGCTGTTAGATTATTAAGTATTAAATCTGACTGGAATATTGCTGAAGGAGAAATGGACTTAATGATAGACCTTATTAAAGAGTTAGTTGACCCCGGCTTGGAGGTTCCTGATTCTTTCTATAAGGTAAAAAGATTGGTGTCAAAGTTAGGTATCTCCTCGGTTAGAATTGATTGTTGTGAAAATGGCTGCATGTTATACTTTAAGGAAAATGCTAACCTAGGGTCCTATAAGTTTTTTCAGCACCCTCGATATAAGTGTGGTTCTAGTGGAAATCAAATTACTATTAAATTTATGCATTATTTACCTCTAATACCAAGGTTGAAGAGGTTGTATGTTTCAAACAGCTCAGCTCCTCATATAAGATGACATAGTGAAAATAGAAGGCCCACTGGTGTTATCTGTTATCCATCTGATGGAGAGGCTTGGAAGCTTTTTTATACAACTTTTCCAGATTTTGCAGCTGAGCCATGAAATATTTGTTTGGGATTATGTACGGATGGCTTCTCTTCTTTTTCAGTTGGTGCTGCACCATATTCATGTTGACCTGTATTTATCATCCAGTATAATATTCCTCCTAAAATATTGATGACTAGTCCCTATATATTTTTGAATTATGTTGTTCCTGACCCGCGTAATCCAAAAAGTAGAATAGATGTCTACTTGCAACCTTTGATCGATGAACTTCAAATTTTATGGCATAAGGGGGTTGAAACTTGGGACATCTCACTTAAATAGAATTTCAATCTGCGTGGATATCTAAAATGGACTATTAATAATTTTTCTGCTTATGGAATGTTGTATGGGTGGATGACAACTGGAAAGCTGGCTTGTTCATACTGCATGAAAATAAAATCTTTCACATTGAGACATGGTAGGAAAAATTCATGCTTTGATTGTCATCATTGTTTCTTGCCACCTGATCATGAATTTAGGAGACTCAAGAATGCATTCCGAAGGAGTAGAAGGGAACATGATGGTCTACCTCCAAGGTTGTCTGGTCATGACATCTGGGAGATAGTTCAGGATTTTCCTAAAGCCAGCGAGGAACTATTGTACAGGCTTGATGATTATGGCGCTTTGCATAACTGGACTAAGCAATTTATATTTTGGGAGTTAGAATATTGTCCATATAATTTACTTAGAAATAATATTAATATCATGCATACTAATTAGAACTATTTTGATAACTTGTTCAACACAGTTATGAATGTCACCGGCAAAACAAAGGATAGTCCTAAGGCCAAACTTGACTTACTAGAATATTGCATATGCAGAAAATCACACTTACAGGAGGGGCCCAATAGAAATATTCTTAATCCCAAGGCTAGTTTTACATTCAAGTTGGACCAAAAGCGACAAATATGTGAGTGAGTCCAAAGTTTGAAGATGCCCGATGGATATGCCTCAAATTTGGGAAAGAGGGTTGATATGGCACAAGGAATCTTGCATGGAATGAAAAGTCATGATATTCATGTTTCATGGAACAATTACTTCCGATTGCTTTTATTGGTTTACCTAAAAATATATGGAAACCAATAGCAGAGATCAGTTTGTTCTTCAAAGACTTATGTGCCACTACATTAAAAGAAGAAAATCTGGCGCAAATGGAAAGTAATATTGTTGTTATCACCAACAAGCTAGAGAAGATTTTTCCGCCAGCGTTCTTTGATGTGATGGAACATTTTCTCATTCACTTTGTTCACGAAGCTTGGCTAGGCGGTCCAGTTCAAACTAGGTGGATGTAGCCATTCGAACGGTAAACAATTGCAACATATTTAAATTTATACATATCTTTTTTAATATAGTAAACATCTAATCTTAAGATTGTGCAGGGCAATTGAAAAATTGAATAGAGGTCCAAAAAATAAAGATATAGGGTAGAAGGCTCTATAGTTAAGGCATATCTTGCAATAGAAACGTTTAAATTTTGTTCGTACTACTTTTGTGATGAAGTTGCTTGTTCAAAAAACCGATTGAATCGTCATCAGGACAATGTGAATGAGTCTCATTTACAACCGATATCAATTTTAATCAATTTGGTTGTAAGGCTAAAAAGACCATGTCGTCAGCTCACTCTCACGGAGATCAAATCAGCAACTTTGTATGTCTTGCTGAATTTTCCTGAAGTTGAGCCCTTCTGAAGTAAGGAGATTAAAATTCTAACATATCTGATTTGTTTACTCATTCTCTTACAGAGACTAATTGTATTTCACATGTTGGATCTTCAGTTTATTTAAGACTCACTTCCATGAAAATCAAGTGTATGCATCCTTTGAAACATGGTTTACATATGAGGTTCATAAGTGTATTAATATTTCTACAAATTTTAAACATTTACTCATTCCCCAACTAACATATATATATGTATATATATATATAATATATATATATATATATATATATATGTATGTATGTATGTATGTATAATATTTTTAGGTACACCAGTCACCAAATGAATCCGCATACGATCAGCTCTTGAGAGATATTTCTTTGGGTCCAATTGAAGCTCATGCAATGTCCCATTACATAGTAAATGTGTTTAAATTTTCCACTGAACAACACTTCAAAACAAGAAAAACAAACAATAGTGGTGTTTGGGTTAAGGGTGATGATGATGTTGATTACTTTAGCATCATACACGAGATCTTAAAATTGGAGTATACTGGTTTCCCAATAAAAAAAATTATCCTCTTTTGACGTAAGTGGTTTGATCTAAGCACAAGCAGAACAAGAGTACATAAGGAGCATAACATCATTGAAGTGAAGCACAATAGGTTGTATCCTTTTTACAATTCATTTGTTCTAGTGCAAAATGCTAAAAAAGTGTATTATGCTGCTTATCCATTGCATAGTGATAAGTCTGATTGGTGGGCTGTAATCAAAACAAAGCCTATAGAACGGGTAGAAGTTGAGAATATATGCAGATTGATCACTACCTAGTGGAGGTTGACTTAGTGGATAGTTTGAATCACCCAAAAAATATATTTGAAGAAGTTAATATTGTAGAAGAAGAGACTGAGTGGGTAGGAGATGAGGAAACTTCCGAAAAGGGTGAATGGTTTAGTAGAGAGTCTTAAAAAATACAACTTGCACAAACTAATCCTCCTTTTTTGATGTATTGATGTCTTTATATTTTGTACTATATATTTACCTTTATGTTTCTTGTTTAAGATTGATATTTAATATACTATTTAAGATTGTTGTTTTCACTTTTTCATAATTTATATAGTAATAAAAATATTCTTGTCTATCTCGTATTGTTGGAGCGTGACAAAGATAAGGGAAAAGTTGATCCTACGAAAACAAAAAAGAAAAAAAAACTTCCGCCTTATAGACGATCGTCATGTATTCATATATCTACGGGTCGGTTTGCTGACGCGCCAGCACGACCCTCATATTCTAGGTCGTCTCAGAATTCGGTTCCTACTCCTACGCATGTGAGGCCACTTCATAGGTCTACACCGACTCATTTTGCTCCTATCATCGTGTCACCGCCATCATAGTACTATCGAACGATTGCTAGCACATTCAGATATCTACCATCATCAGTACCCTCCTGTAGCAGTCACCCAGGTTCGCACAATGATTCTGCCAGATCTATTGGGTTGTCGAATCTTCATCTTGGAGGCACTCCATCCGGTGCTTCAGATCCGCCCATGCAAGTGCATCCACCAGCACTTTTCCACAGCCTGAAGGCAGAGATAATTATGGAAGGCGTTATCTTATTCCCTATGGAACAGGGTAAGATTTCTAAATATAATAATATTATTTAGTTTTCATTACTATATTATTATGCTATATGAAATTATTGTTTGATGTTATAGGTTTAGGTCAGATGCTGGAGTTGGAACAATTGCGAGGAAATGCATTTATTGGCACTTCATCGGCTACTAGACCAGTTGGCAAAAGATTCAAGAAATGGACAAAGAAAGAATGTTTAACGAATTTCATGTAAGGATTTAACTTATCGACTACGTAACACATTGTTAGAACAAAAGATTGAATATTATATTTTTATTTTTTTTGAAAAAATATTATTGGTGGGATGATGCGAATGAATGTGTTATAAGGAAAATTTCTTACAGAAGAGCTAGATCCAGATTTATCGGTCTGTTAGATTATGCCAGAACCAACTTGGTACGACTTGAATGGATAAGTGAATCCTTATGGCAACAATAAATTCTCTATTGGAATAGCGAAGAATACCAATTGTTGAAGGACAAAGGAAAGAAAGCCCGAGCACCATCCAAGGGTGGCTCCCTACATACTGCGGGTGCCAAAAGTATGATTGTTGTGGAGGAAAAAATGGTATGTAACTTTTATAGTTTTAAATGTTAGTTTCTATTTAAATTTTTACTTATTTGAAGATTAATAATTTTTTCATATGCAGGAAAAAGAAAAGGGTAGGAAGATACCACACGATGAGCTATTCGAGGAGACACATCTGAAAAAGAAAAAGAACCCGACTGATAAGATGTTTGGATTGAACCTCGTACAGAAGTTGCCCATGTAAGAATCAAATTTTGAATTTATGAATCTTTTTCTCAAAGTTGATATTATTCAAGTATAAGTACTTTAATATTTTTTGACTATTAATTTTAACTTTACTTTAAATATAAGACAAATATAAGCAACTCCTTAGTGAGTTTCGTAGTAGTCAGCCTCCTGAAAATCAAGGTGGCCCAATACCCCAACATGTAGATGATGAGCTATGGGAACAAGCTGTGGGTCCTGCAGTTAGAGGTCATTTCTACGGATACCATTGAAATCATTTTGACGAGAATGTTAGGTCTTCGTCCGATCCAACATCCTAAACCTCTTTAGTTGATACAGAAACCATTGAATCACTAAAAATATGGTTTCTAAACTCACTGAAGAACTTGCTGAACAGAGAGAGAGAGGGCACAGAAGAAGGAGGAGGAAACATCATCACTAATCATGATGCTGCAGGAGCAGTTCAACTCTTTTATTCAGACTATAGGAGTTATTCCTCCATGTCCTGGTGATGCAGTTCAGGCTGAAAAAGGTCTAGGCCCACTGGATGATATCAGCATAGATGAGGATGCGGAAGACGATGATGGTGAAGATGAGTGATAGTTTTTTTACTTTTGTATGTGTTGTACTTTGGATTTGGACTTTAGTTGTAGTTTATATACTTTTGTATGTATTGTTGTAGTTTTTACAGTTTGATTTGTTGTTGTTGTATGAATTTGGACATTTTGTTGTAGTTTGTACTTTGGTTTGTTATTGTTGTTGTATTGTATGTTGTTTCTATTGCTTTTTATTTAAAAAAAAAAATTCAGAAAAACCGACCACAAGTGATCGACTTTTCTGGAAATTAATTTATTAATTTTAAAAAAAGGGGTCGGTTTTAACAAAATTAATTAATTAATTTTAAAATAAAATCGACTGCGTACAATACACTCTTGTGGTGGGGCCCTTCCTCGGACACCACGCATAGCGGTAGCTTTAATGCACCGAACTGCCCTTTTTAATTTTAAAATAAGTGGTCGGTTTATTTTGAATTTTTTTATTTTTAAACTCTTTTTTTTATAAAATAATAATGAATTTTAAATATATATATATTTAAAAAAACAACCATACGTGGTTGATTTTTAAAAAGATACCATAATTTTATCGATCACGCACTTTGATCACTTTTATGATTAAAAATTGAGGAAAAACAACAACTTGTGGTTGATTTTTGTGGTCGATTTTTCTCCCTTTTTTAGCAGTGAAAGAATTAGCATCCCCAGTCAACTACGAATAAACATGCAACATTTTTATAGCCTTCCAATGATATTCCACCTAAAAGCACAGCCAGAAAAGGCTTTTGATTATGTATATAAAAAAGGCCAAGCTTATTGCCATTGACTAACAGATAAATGAACTTTAAAAAAAGAGGAAGAGAATCACTACCATTGACAGGGCTGCTCAACCCTTTTAGAAAAACGGCGATCGCCTTAGGTTTTCAAATTTGAGGGACCATACTTTTTTAGCAATAATATATCACAGAATTTTGTTAGAAGTGTTGAAGATTATTTGTAGGAAAATTTTGTTTTGATATAAAATATATTAGAAGAAATTTGATATATCTAAAGTACTAAAGATTAAATCCATTGACTACATAATTAATTAGGAAAAATTATTAAACGAAATTGATTATACCTAGTTATTGCAACGGTTGTCCAAAGATATTGAAAGTACTGAAGAATGTAAGGATTTATCCAAGCGATATATGTCTACTTGGTGAACTGAAATATGTCAAAAACGAACAGACGACTCTTCTTTTGTGAGAGGACTGCTAAAGATTGTACCACCCCATGTTTTCCGGACAAATCTGCTGCATGAAATGGCTCTTCGTGGAAAGAGACAGTAAAATAAACAACATAGCATTCAATTAAAACTATAAACATTGACACAAGCCTTTATGCAAAGCAATAGGAGACGAATAAAAACTAAGAAAGAGAACATAAGTAGTTTTTGAACACCTTCCGGAAGAAGTACATTACATACTCTATTGAATTGTGCAGGAGTAAGGTTTGGCAGTGACAAAACAGGGTAGATAGAAAGCATCTCCAGAAAACATACAAATTAGCATTTACAAACTTATATGAACAACTAATAACTTCCACATTACAAATTCAAAAAAGAGAAAATGTTCTATTTTCATCCTGAACTATACGCGAAATTGCTGAGACACATCCGAACTTTAGAAGGATCCTATTTAGAAAGCGAGGATAGTATATATGAAATTTCAGAAAATGAAACAGATAATGAAATAGATAGCGAAATAGATGAATCAAATGACTGAAGAAGATATAAAAATAATAACAAAGGAAGAATATTTAAATGATGAAGGAACGGAACAAAAAATAATATTTGATAGTAATATATTTGATGAAATAAAAGGAAAAAAGTACGGAAGAGATATATATATTAGAGTTAGAATATATATATATTAGAGTTAGAATATATATGTTAGAGTCGAAATTAAATTTAGAGTTAAAAAATTTACCTACAAAATTATTAAATTAATAATGCGAAGACCATTTAAAAATAGAAAAGCTTTTAGAAAAATTAAAGAATCTTTAATTAGTAATTATTCAGAATATATAAGTCTAAATAAAACAAAAGAAAATCCACAAAAACTAGCCTACTTAATTACATTAATATCTAGTATAGAATCAAAATTAATAACACATTTAAAATTCAGAAGAATGAAACACATACCACCTAATTATGATAAAATTAGATTTAGATATCCACCAAGATATTATAAATATAATTTAAAATGAATAAAGTACAACAATATAAAGAATTAAAACAAATTATCTCTGAAAAACGTAAAGAATTAAAAATAAGAATAAAAAGACTACATTATAATATATTTGCCGGAGTTAGTAAAAATTCAATAGATACACAAAGAGATGAAATATCAAAATTAGAATCACAAATAGATAGTTTAGAATATGTATATCAACATGACCTATTCACAATAAAATGAATAAAGAAGAATTTATAATAGATGAAAAAATATATGAAAACTACGAAAGATCAAAAATAAAAATAGTATTTTCTAATCTAGGACGAAGATATAAGAAAATAGGTGAACATTTATATCTAATGTTAGAAAAAGAAGAATTAAAATTAGAAGATAAATTGACAGCAATGGTAAGAATAGAAAAAGAAAATGAAGAGATAGATAGGAAAAAAGAAATAGAAAAAATAAAACAACAAAATACGGAAGAAATACGAAAAATAGAAGAAACTAAAAATAGTAGAATTGCTGAATTAGAAAAAGAATTACAAATGTTAAAAGAGCTGTATGAACAAAGACAAAAAGAAAAAAAAGAAAAAGATAGAGAACAGAAATTACTGAATGAGATAAATCAATTTAAGAAAAAATTAGAGATAAAAAACGAAGAATTAGAAATAAATAATATAGATATTGAAGAGACAGATAATTATGAGTCCGAAGATAGTGAAACATATACAGAAATATTAACAAATACAAAAAATTTAGAAATCAATGAAGAACAAAAAGAAATTAATGAGGAAAACTTAGAAAATACCCACACAGAAATAAATACTCTTGATAAAAAAAAAATGAAAATATAATACCTAAAACAACAGAAATGAGAAAACCTATATATTATAAGAATAAGTTTAAAAAATATAATGAATATGACAAATGGATACCAAAACAAATAATTAATAAAAATTATAACTTTTTAGATCTAGACTGTGTAATAGATACAGAAAAAACAATACAATTATGGATATGATATATGACAAAACAATTATTAGATAATAATATAAATATAACAGATGCACCAGAATATATAGAAAAAACTCTAATAGGATCAGTAAAACTATGGTTTGCAAATTTAACTGAAAATAGCAAAAAAGTATTAAGAACTAATAAACCTATAGAAGGAACATCATCGACAACAACTAAACTAACACCTATAGAATTATTAAAAAAATATGAAACAGCTATAAAAGATGAATTTGGTAGTACGACAACAATCGAAGAAGAACAAAATGAAGAAAAAGATACAAATAGAAATTTAATGTTAAAATTAGCAATATGTAATATGTGTTATATAGATGAATATACTTGCGCATTTAAAGAATATTATTATAAAGGAGCATATAGTATAGAAGAAAGTAAAGAAATAAGAAAATTATATTTTAATAAATTACCCGAACCATTTAGTTCGAAAATAATAAAAAGTTGAGAAGAAGCAAAAATAGTAGATACATTAGGAGCAAGAATAAAATTTTTACAACAATGGTATAGAAACTTATGTGAAAATATAGAGAAGAATTAAAAATGGAAAAAACATTAATCAGAAATTTAGCATGTTGCAAAAATAAAATAGCACCCCAATTTGGATGCGAAGAAAGATATTATAAGAAAAGAAAAAGACATAAGAAATATAAAAAATATAAAAAATCAAAATATAAATATAAGAAACCAAGAAAAAGATATTATGTAAAAAATTATAAACATAAAAGACCATACAAAAAGAAGAAATCTATAAAAGAATGTACTTGTTATAATTGTGGAAAGTTAGGACATTTAGCTAGAGATTGTAAATTACCTAAAAATCCAAAAAATAAACAAATATCAGAAATAAGAATAGATAATACCGAATATATGCAGATAGATTATATAGATTATGAATTAGAAAGTGAGGATAGTATATATGAAATTTCAGAAAATGAAACAGATAATGAAATAGATAGCGAAATAGATGAATCAAATGACTGACGAAGATATAAAAATAATAACAAAGGAAGAATATTTAAATGATGAAGGAATGGAACAAAAAATAATATTTGATAGTAACATATTTGATGAAATAAAAGGAAAAGAATTAGATTTAAGTGTAGAGAAAATATTTAAAATACCAACAATAAAAAATATTTTTACTAGGAAAAAGGATGAATATTATGTAGTATGCCAAAAAGAACATGTAATAGACTGCAGATATGCAAAAGGAAAAGCTAGTATACCACTGGTAACAAAAAGAATAATTAATAAAGAAATAAATGATATAAAAAGTAAAGGAGATCCAATAAAATATGTACACCTTGGAGGTACAGAGATATTAATAAAAGCATGTTTTAGAGAAGGAATAGATACACCAATAGAATTATATTTAGCAGACGATAGAATTATAAAACCTATAGAAAAAAGTATAATAACTGCCGTAAAAGGAAATCTAATATATCAAAAATTTAAATTTATAATAAGTGCAAATTATTCAGTAGCAGTAACAGATAGAAATATAGATAAATCATTAGTATTATATTGGAAAATATTAGGAATAGAATTAACCCCAGGAAGTAAAATATTCACAGCAAGATGTAAAAATCTATATATATTAACAACAAAACATAAAATAACAGGAAAAAATAAGATTAACAAAATACAAATAGAAAGCCCATTCGAACAAATAGTAAAAACAATAGATTATAATGATTATACCTATAGAGACATAGATACAGAAGAAAATTTAGAAATAGTAAATGATAGAATAAGTACAACAAAAAGAATAGCTAATGAAAAACCAGAATCATCAAGCTCATCAAAGAGAACAAGTTATGAAACAAATTCAATAAGTAATTTAAACCAATATTACATAACAGGAAAAATAAATGAAAAAGAATACCTAATACTTTTAAATACAGGACAAGAAGAAAATTATATAGCAAAATATCTAGTAAAAAATGAAGAAATAAAGACCGGCAATGATATATGCCCAGATCTACCAAGAAGTTTAATAAATAATAAAAATATAGCAGAAAAAGAAATAATAATAGGAGTTAGAAAAATAAAAATAGAATTCGAAGTAAAGGAAGAAATGCAAAAAGCAGATATAATATTAGGAATAAAATGGTTAGAACAAGTAAAACCATATAATATAGAACATACACAATTAACCTTAACATATAACAAAGAAAAGTTATTCTTAAAAAGAGCCTTAACATGAAATGAAGATATATGTACTAATGAAGATAGTAGTAGAAGGATATTACAGTAGATATTATACGCCTATGATAGACACAGGAGCAGAAGCTAATTTATGTAGATATAATTGCTTACCAGAAAGTAAATGGGATAAATTAAAAACACCAATAATAGTTAAATAATTTAATAATGAAGGAAGTCTAATTACTTATAAAGCTAGGAATGCAAAGATACAAGTATGGGATAAGATATTAACAATAGAGAAAATTTATAATTATGAATTAACATCAAAAGATATACTTTTAGGAATGTCATTCTTAGATAAATTATACCCACATATAATAACCAAAACAGACTGGTGGTTTACAACACTATGTAAACAAAAAGTAAGAGCAAAAAGAGTTAATAATAAAATAAGAAAGAAAACTGATTGGATAAAAGGAAGTGAAAAAAAATTACACAAAAGTTAGAAAATATAAAAAATACTGAAGATACAGTAGAACTAGTAGTATTTTCGATAAATAAAACAGAAATAACTATATTTTCAATAAATAAAATAGAAATAATTCAGAAAAATTAGAACAATTATATAGTGAAGATCCATTAAAAGGATGGGAAAAACATAAAACTACTATAAAAATTGAATTAATAGATAAAAATAGCATAATAACCCAAAAACCATTAACATATAATTTTGATGATTTAAAAGAATTTAAAATGCACATAGATGAATTATTAGAAAAACAATATATACAAAAAAGTAATAGTAAACATAATAGTCCAGCATTTATAGTAAATAAACATAGTGAACAAAAAAGAAGAAAAAGTAGGATGGTTATTGACTATAGGAATTTAAATGCAAAAACTTTAACATATAATTATCCAATACCAAATAAGATATTAAAAATAAGACAAATCCAAGGATATAATTATTTTAGCAAATTTGATTGTAAATCAGGATTTTACCACCTAAAGCTAGAAGAAGAATCTAAAGAATTAACCGCATTTATGGTACCACAAGGATTTTATGAATGGAACGTGTTACCATTTGGATATAAAAATGCACCAGGTAGATATCAACATTTTATGGATAATTATTTTAAACAATTATCTAATTGTATAGTATACATAGATGATATATTATTATATACAAAAACCAAAGAAGAACATTTAAAATTATTAGAATAGTTCACAGATATAATAGAAAAATCGGGAATAAGTCTAAGCAAAAAGAAAGCTGAAATCATGAAAAACCAGATAGAATTTTTAGGAATACAAATAGATAAAAGTGGAGTAAAAATGCAACAACACATAGTACAAAAAATAATAAATTCGAAAGAAGAATTAGATACAAAAAAGAAATTACAATCATTCTTAGGACTAGTAAACCAAGTAAGAGAATATATTCCAAAATTAGCAGAAACTTTAAAACCACTACAAAAAAAATTAAAAAAGGATATAGAATATAACTATGATGAAAAAGATAAAAAACAAGTTCTAAAAATAAAATTACTTTGTAAAGAATTACCAAAATTACAATTTCCAGATGAAAATAAAAAATTTATATATATAGTAGAAGCAGATGCTAGTGAATATAGTTACGGAGGAGTACTTAAATATCGATATGAAGCAGAAAAAATAGAACACCATTGTAGATACTACTCAGGTACGTTCAACGAGACAGAAATAAAATGGGAAATAAATAGGAAAGAATTATGTTCATTATATAAATGTTTATTAGCATTTGAGCCATATATTGTATATAACAAATTTATTGTACGAACAGATAATACACAGGTACGCTGGTGGTTAACAAAGAAAATACAAAATTCAGTTACAACAAAAGAGATTCGGAGATTAGTTTTAAATATATTTAATTTCACATTTACAATTGAAGTGATCAGTACTAACAAAAATGTTATTGCAGATTACATATCAAGACAAAGCTACACAGACTGAAATAGTAGAGGAAGATACTCTAGAAAAAATACTTAACACCCTAACTACGCTTTCAATGAAAGTGGACAGTATGGGTAATGAGATAGAAAAGCTAAAGACTAATGAAGATAAACTGAAGTCTATAGCTACAAATCAGCTAACTCAGCAGTGTGCAGAGCTATGTCGATCGGAAGACATTAAAAATTCAGAGCTAGAAGGAGATGTTGGGACACTCCATAAAACCCATAACATTTATCAAACTACTTCTGCAGGTACAAGCAAAGGAGTTAATAGACCAAGATACCAGAATGTAAATATGAATAAAATATTTGAAAAACCATTTACACCAAAAACACAAAAAGACCATTTATTCATACTTCCACAAGTTAACACATACCGAGATAGCCTAAACCAAGACAAAAAAGTATACAACTACATCGCCCAGAAATACATAGAAAATATATACAGAGTACAAACCTTTCTAAACCATAACCCCAGAGCTACAGACATCAAAGAACCAAATACCAATTATATAACCCAAAAATTACAAGGATATAACAAACTAATAGCACAACCCAAAACTAACCTAAGCCTAGTTAAAACCTGTTTTGACTATGGACTACTAAACACTATATATACCCAAGACGGAGAAGAGCTAACAGCTATGGAAGAATTATACAAGATATTCACCACCTACAAAAGAATAACAAAAGGAAATTTATTTTATATAAAGTGTTATACTGCACCAGCAGAGATATTATATGATGAAATAAAACCAGTTATACAAGTTGTAAAGATAGGATTAACAAGAGATATGATTATACCAGAAGATATTTCGCAACAACCAGAGATATCCAGGATTGAGATACCAGATTTTTATGCAAATAAACGACTTATTGGACTAGCTACGATCATTAAGAATTAGCAAATAATTATACTAACGGAAACCCAATATGGAGCTACTATTCTAGAGATCATCAAATGATATATTCAAATTCAAAAGAGCTATGACAAGCAGATATGGAAGACGTAAGACAATGGATAATGACGCTACTCAACCCAGAAAAACAATCTACCGCAAGAGCAATAAAAAAAGGATTTATTTCAGACGGACTGCTAACAAGATACTGTAAAATAATTGGACACAAATATCCAGACCACCAATGTTCGAGGTGCAATGGAGAAGATAATATTATTCCAGAGGTACATCTAGAATAAAGAAGACAAAATGCCAGCTGGAAAGATAAGATAAGGAGCAATAATGGAGCAGATACGACAAAATCAATGGAGACAAGATACTGTACAAAGTCTGAATTATTGTATATTATTGTACAAAAAGTCTTGATTGAATAGTACAATAATTAAATTGTTAGGACTTTTACGTAGAAAGGATAGGCATGTAAGCCCCTTTTGTTGACTTTTTTCTTTCTTTAGTTCTAGTTTTAGAAACATGTGATTGTAAAACTTACTTTTTCGTTCTATATATAACGAAGGCAGAAGGCATTGCAAAGGCAAGCCTTCATGCGTTGAAGCAACTTTTCTCTCTCCACTCCACAAAAAATATTTTACTCACTTAATTAAATAAACTTATTTCAATGGAAAAAGCTATGGAGCAACAAAACTCAGAAATATCAAAGCTACCTGAACAGGTATATCCATTTATGATTATGAATAGCTAAATTCATAATTCCCAACAATATTGTATGATAAAATAAATTCATATTAGTTACTTTATAGTAGAATTATTCGAAGAATAATATGTTAAGAAGTTTATTAACAAAGCGGAAACGGAGAAAAATCCCTAAGGACTATGCCATCCTAAAGGTGAAACCAATGAGGCAAGAAGCCGTGGCGGGGAGTAACCAGAGTAGAGGCGCTGTTTAAGGGAAAAAGTATCTGGATTACCATGTTAATAGTGACAGAAGAACATATTATTTAAGAATAATCTAGTATATAGTAAGCTAAGATGACTATATTTTATGTACATGGTTGAAGGGAATATTTTGAAAAAAGCAATTTTATGAAAATGAATGATAATTTATCTGATGTGATGGTAGATAAATTCAAAATACTTATTTTGTATGCACTTAGAAATATAAAAGAAGCAGATATAAGAAAAATCATATTAGAAAAAGCTTTTGGTAAATATTACATGACTAGAGTAAATTATATACCATATCTACCTAACTACTCTTACAAATATTTACGATGATAAGTTACATAAAATTTTTAGAAAAAGATATAAGAAACGTACAGTTACTAGAAAAACAGATAAAAATAAATATAGACAAATACATGGAAAATAAAGATATAAAATACATAGAATTTCTTAATAAAAATATGCAAAAACTACTAAGGCTAAAACAAATAACTACAAAATATTGTAATAAAAAATAGATCATTTAGATTATCTTAAAGTTTTAATCTTATATATACTTAAAAACATAGAAATTATAGATATTAAGAAAATAATATTAGAAAAAGTAATAGATTACGAAATTGAAACTACAAATTGTCTAGAACAGTTATACGAAGAAATTTACCCAGAAGGATATTATTCAGATTAAAAAATGTTAGAATATATTAGAAAAACTAGAGAAAATCAAGAAAATCTAAATAATGAAATTAATTATAGAAACCGAATTAGACAAATAATGGAAAACCTAAAAGAAAAATTAGTATGGATAGAAAAAACCTTAGAAAATTTAGATAAAAGTACATGTGATAGTTTATATAGTTTAAAAAACTCACTACGAGAAGAATAGTTTATATAGTTTAAAAAACTCACTACGAGAAGAACAACACAAGATAATAAATAACATTGAAAATCTAGAATTAGATATACATTATAGCACAGATAGGATGAATTATTATACAGAAATTTGTAACTCTGCAATTACTACAGGATAAAATAATTAATGAATATATCTTACGAAAAAAGTAAATCATTAAAAGATACTGAAACAAAATTTAAAAAATATCCACGCAAAAATAAAAATAGATCTATTACCCTAATAAATCTATTAAATCTATTAAATCCGCGCACCCCCCTACAAATGGTAATACGATTTTAATTAGTCCAAGGGGGTAATAGGACCCTCCTAAAGTTCGAGTGCGTCTTAGAAATTTCATGTATAGTTTAGGGTAAAAACAATGCATTTTCTCTTTAAAATATAAGATACAAATAGCTTGACAAAAAATGCCTACAATAGAAGTTCAAGAAATATGAATGAAATAGTTGAGGGAATAGTGTAGAATCTCATCATGGTAGGTTCTGATAAAGCATACACCCCCTACATATAGTAGTGTCTCTTTGCCATCTAAGTTGGTCAAGGTATACAAACATTTAAATTGAGATTAGATTTAAAACCCCACTATTCAGGGAAAATCTTAAAAACTGGATGTACCTTGACTAACTTAGATGGCACATTGGGGTTTTAAGACTTTCCCTGAATATTTATCTCCAAATTTCACCCCCAATCATTTTATTCCACTTTGGTTCTATCCAATAATAAAGAAATCCAACTTATACAATTAAAATGTTACACATTGTCTACGTCCCAATATTGGAAATTAAACCTTGCTATGAGCTGAATACAAACTACTACGTGGGACTAGTTCCCACTCCCTCCCCAACAAGAAATTACACAAAAATATTTTGTCATCCTAGGACCATTTGAATTCCTCAGTAACACCAATAAAAAGCTCATTAAGATGTTCCCTTGAAAGCTTTGCTGTAAAACATCATTCAGAAGCATAGATAATCAGTAATCACTGAAGAAATGTGTGTGCAGAAAGATTGATGAACTGCTGGAATTACAGTGTGAAGTGGTACTTCAGCATTCGTGTGCATCTGAGATATGAGATACCTCATGAAACACTTCTCAAAATACCTGTAAGGGTGCAGCGATAATACCAATTGAGTTCCACATCAAAAGGGCCAAATCTTGGAAAAGCTTCCTCTTCTGGAAAAGGAAAACAAAGGCAATAAGTCTTTTTAGGTAAATTTTTACCCTATTTATCAGAACAAGAAAATGGCAACCAATCTGAAAAGCCAAATTATTTTGTGTTCCACAGATACAAAAATATGAGCACATTGCTGAATTGAGGTGAGCAGCAAAATAGGAGTATAAGGGCTGAACAACTTGTGCTTGATCTTGACAACCCTAATCTCCATGAAAACTCTGGTCTAAAATTCTTTAAGGTTTTTTCTCCTCACTACAATGATTTACTTTCCTGTTTCATTTGAACTGTCGTGTCTTTTTATTCCTTCTATAAACTTGTCAGGCATTATTTTGTATAACTCAATTCCGGATAACGGTAAAATTCTGTATAATTGAGAGTTTAGGTAGAACTTTACTTTAACACAGAACTAAATCTTACAAAATCATCTCCGAGGATTTGATAGAAAGAATAAACTAATATAATAGTAGAAATGAAACATGAAAATAAACCATTGAACCTCTTTTTTCTCCTACTATTCTCAACAAACATCTAAATTTTTCATCTTAATTTTCAGATAATCCAACAACATGAAAACTCCAAGGCCTAAACTCCTTACAAGAAGTTCATAATTTAAATATACAAAATCATGCACGAGAAGTCGATATAAACAATAAAAATGATATAACGGTAAAACCAAAACATCAAAGTAAACCTTTGAAAGTGAGAAAAAAATGAATAAACCTTATAAACTTTTAGGAGAATGATTCACGAAGATCAGGATTGTTGTCACGACCCAAATGGTCATGAATGGCACCCACACTAATCTTTCTGTGGGAGAACCATCTAAACCAAACTATTACCCAATCACTTAGTCAATATTAAGATGATATTATTATAAATAAACATAATACAATAACTCAGGACTAATCATTATTAATGCGAAAGTCAAACCAACTATTTACTAAAATCACCAAGACCCGAAAGTCACCGTACAAGAACTACTAACAAATATCATATCTAAAGAGATACTCAAATATAAAGTAAATAAAGAATGTTTCATTGCCTAAAAGATGGAAAAAAACAAATAAGATGACCAGGACAGCCTGGAGATGGAGTGCTCACCCTTGGATCAAGATCTGTATCAAACTCTAGGAATGAGGTCATGTCTGAGCCTCTATAACACTTACTGCACTCAACAAAAGAAGAGTACAAGGTAGTATCAGTACAAACCGCTATATAATGATAGGTATCATAGGCCAACTCAATTTAATAACATGTACACAACACAAATCAAATAACAAGTAGACATACATCATCACATAATAAATATTAAATAAATCAACAATACAGCAACAACAAATCAAATAATGCTCACAAACAAGTCACATAACCATCAAGAGTATCAACCATACTGTAAACATCCACAGAATCAACACAAATATGTACATACATGCTATGGGACTTATTTTATCCCAAATAGTCATGACCTGCAGGGAACAATCTGTGTTCATATACCGTACTGGCGTGGTACCCGATCAAACATATACATATCTGTACCGACGTGGTACCCGATCCAACATATATATATCCTTACCGGTGTGGTACACCAACATATACATATCCGTACAGGCGTGGTACCCGATCCAACATATACATATCCGTACCGGCATGGTACCCGATTCAACATATACATATTCGTACTGATGTGGTACCCGATCCAACATATACATATCCGTACCGCCGTGGTACCCGATCCAGCATATAGATATCCGTACCGACGTGATACCTGATCCAACATATATATATCCGTACCGGCGTGGTACCCGATTCAACATATACATATCAGTACTGGCATGGTACCCAATCCAACATATACATATTTGTACCAGTGTGGTACTTGATCCAACACATACATATATCATCAATATCAAATTTACACAACCTCACAGCATATAACACAATGTACCAGGTTTACAAGTACACTTAAAGTCATAAGACAATTTCATCAAGTAAATTTTCAATAACCATTTATACACGCATTTATAATTCAAACATCAACAATTTCAAGCATGTTCGAATATCAATCAACAAGTATCCAATTTAGGACCATACACACAATTAAATCGTAACCTACCTTAACCGAAGAATCCAAATGCAAGTTAATTTGCAAGGACCTTGCCCTTCCATAAAGCTTCCGAATGATTCAAATCTGTCCAAATATATAATCTCCATAAAAATATTAATCTAATAACACTTGTTTTATAACTTCCTATTCCAAATATTCTAAATCATTAACCTAATTACTCCAAAAATGGTAACTGGTTATATAGGATAAAGTTCAATTTGAAAGTTCCGCCAAGTCACGTTTTTCCATGGCACTAATGGAACAAAATTATTCATTTATTAAAATCTCAACATTACTTTACTAATTTTTCCTCCACTACTTATGGATCTGCACTAAGCTCCCTTTTGCATAATTTGTTATCTTCTTTTGTTTCACCTTACACTAACAATCATGTAATATTCTGTCAATCCACGTGCAACACTAATTCTTTCCCTTTAAATTCCTTTTCATCTAATCACATACTCGTAATCCATATTTAATCCTAGGAATATTATTTATAAAACAGTATGAGAGATTTTGCATGGGGCTTACCTGAAGCAGTAAATTTCGTCTCCCCCAAGTCCAAATCGTCAGCCGCCCTTTTGTTGAACTTCTGCTAACCTACTGACTTCAATTACTCTACCTTAACGTGGGTTATGTGAGAAAGAATTGTAGTTTTGACCCACTACTCTTAATTAATTTAATTATTTAAAATATTTAAAACTTTTAATATATCCTCAAAATATATTTAGAACCTCATCAAAATAAATTAAATATGTAAATTGACTAGAAAGTACATTCCGGACCCATTGAAAATACTACGACACTAATTTGAGGTCATCTCGATCAAAGGTTGACTATTATCGGGTTTAACTTTTCCAAACACAATAACCCGTTAATGACTTAAATTACTTTCGAATATCCAAAAATATCGATACTACTCACCACCTTAAGTCATAAATCATGTATACAAACTACAGAGAGCATTAAAATAAGGAAGATGAGAAAATTTCACAAACGACCGGGAGGGTCGTTACATCAGATACCAATTAAACAACCGTTCATCTCTGAACAGGCAAGGAAAAGACAAGAAGGGAAAACAAGGAATTACCTAAATCAGCAAAAAGATGTGGATATTTGCTACGCATGTCTGCTTTGGTCTCCCAAGTGGCCTCATATTCTTCCAATGGACCTTCACAGACGCAATCTCCTTAGTCCTCAACTTACGAGCAATGAAATACCTAGCCGAGCCCATGTGTACCCCCATCGCCCTAGACTCGAACGGTTCAATCAGCATACAAGATCACAAGGCATATTCTCCACCCATATATATGTAACCGTCCTATACCGACTGATAAATATAGGTGCATACTGGTGATAGGCGACGTGCATGTAGGAATAAATGAAAAGTACACAATTAATATCTCAACTCATCATAATGGTCCTCATCAGAACCATCATCATTGTAATCAACCTCCGACCTTGTCGGATATCAACACATCTTCCGACTTTGTTGGGTATCAACATACTATCACAATAGTCATTTCCAAATAACATACACTAAAATTATCATATCACCATAGAATATCTATCTAGTCAATACTTTCCAACTACTCGTTATTAACTAACCAACCCTTATTATAATAGAATCACTAGTTCGCTACTCATCACATAACCTCTAGTTATTAGCCTAAACATTATCCTTCACGTAATCCTTATTTAGGGGATAGCAACTAGCCACTACTTATTTAATAGTCAACATCTAACATTTAGTCAAGGTTCATCGCTAGACCAAAACCTTCATTTATCCACCATTCATTATTATCAACTAATCATCCTATATCTATTAATCATTACTAGACAACACATTACTACTTTCACCTAACCATCTTTATTAACTGACACCATTCATTATCTAACCACCGTTTACCAACTAATCCTTACTTAACTATTCATTAGTTAACCATTTAGTAACTATTCAAAGTTATTAACTAGTCAGATCTTATTACCAACATATCTAGCCTCATTAATACACAACTCCTTATTTATCGACTAATCAACACCACGAACTTAGTCATCAATACCAACTAATCTTCAACTATGCTAGACCTGACCTCATTATAAGTCACGCATTAACTATCGCTTGCTACCATTTTTCAACTAAGCAAGATTCATTAACTAATACATTAAATTTCTAGCCATCAAGTGATATAGTCCCCTAATAGACAACTAGTTACCACGTAGCTTAACTGTTAATTAGGCAGAACAATCGTAAGATCATATTTCAGCTACAATCACATCAATTACTGATATAATACTCATGAATGTACCAAATCTATACATGCCATCACCAGTATCCAATCAATAAAGTCGTAAGCAACATACCAGATCTTTCTCCACCCCATACCGGAGAGATGTGTATACAAACATATATATATTCATAAACTATAGTTGTATCCTTTACATAGATAAACACTCCTTGAATATTCAAACATTATCATAACATAAACTTTGGCCCATTAATTTATCCAAAATAGTCACTACATCATAATTATGACCTTGGCCCATATACACATCTGAAGTTCATATCGATAATCATATTTATAAGCCGTAGTATATATCTAATCATCTCACATATAGGAGGTATCTCACATCTTGGAGGCATAATATAGATAGAAATGTAATAGTCTATAGGATATCTTATATCGATAGGTCATACATCATGACTATGTGGAATATCACCTCTCTAGGCCAATTTGCATATCTAAGAGAAAATGGCATCTCTATATGCCACATAACGTATCTAGGAGGAATATTATCTCTAAATTCCCAATATCACTTCCATAAGAAGCATCATAACTATAACTTAAAGTCATAATCCAAAAAGATCAACATAAGTTACCAAGTTATGAAGTAACCTTATTCTAAGGTTTACTAGCCTCATCAATGTCTAACATCTATAACTAAGTCCACAAGACTTAACACAAGTTTAGGCCTAAGTGGGCTAGACGATCCCACTTCTAATCCTCAATTTTCATAATTAGGCGCACTATGCCTCAAACTAGGATAAGGTATCTAGTTTATCTTCTAGATGTCAAGTAAGTCATATTCAAGCCTAAGATAGCAGCTTCGACTAGAAACAAGCGTACTCAAGTCAACTCTACCAAACTTATGGTTTCAAGACTACCACACAAGCCCAATAGGGCTAAATATACAAATCATGCTTCAAATGCTAAAACCACATCTCAAACATTGATTTACATCATAACCATGCTACAACTAATCTAAACAGGAAAGGAAAAGTAATAGGATTCAAAAGGGGTATAAACATGTCATTTTACGGGTTCCAACCCCGCATCTAAACTCCAAACATCAACAATCGAGGCCAAGTCATCCTACTCATAATCAAGCCTAACATCTATATCTACACACAATATATATCACACATCATATATGAAGAAACGTAGACAAAATCCTACCAGAATCCACACTAAGAAAACTTCGTACAAGTATTTTCTCTTCTAACAAACTCAAAACAATCCGTAAGTGATTCTTATGTTTCTTTTTACTCTTAGAATAAACTAGAATATCATCAATAAAGACAATCACAAAAGAATCCAAGTAAGTTTTAAATATCCCATTCATCAAACTCATAAAATTAGCTGGGGCAATAGTCAGCCCAAAAGACATCACAAAAAAACTCATGGTGCCCATACCTGGGTCGAAGAGCAGTTTTAGGAATATCGCCAGGACGAATCTTAAGCCGTTGATACCTAGACTTCAAATCAATCTTAGAAAATACAAATGCACCCTGCAACTGGTTAAATAAATCATCGATATGGGGCAAAGAATACTTATTACAAATTATAACTTTGTTCAACTGCCTATAGTCTAATCACGCATACAAAGACTACCATCCTTCTTCTTCACAAACAAGATAGGATCACCCCATGGAGAGGCACTCAAACAGATAAGACCCTTACTTAATAAATCCTGTAACTAAGCTTTTAGCTCTCTCAAATCAGCCGGAGCTATCCTATAAGGAGAAATAGAAATAGGACGAGTAGCTGGCTCTAGATTAATATAGAAATCAGTTTCACAATCTGTTGACATACCTGACAAATCTTCAGAAAAAATCTCTCAGAACCCACATACCACAGAAACTGACTCAATAGATGGGACCTCTACGAAAGTATCCCGAAGATGTGCTAGGAAGGCTAAACAACCTCTTCCAATTAAACTCTTTGCACGTAGAAATAAATAAGTTTCATTGGAGCAGGACTATAATCACCCTCCCACTCAAGTCTATCCATTCTCGATATAGCCACAGTCACTGTCTTAGCATGACTGTCCAGTATAGCATGATACATAGACAACCAACTCATACCCAAAATTATATCAAAATCTATCATGTCTAGAATCACAAAATTTGCCCAAGTTTAATACCCATAAACATAATAGAATAGGAATGATAAATTCTTTCAACAACAACAGAATCACTAATAGGAGTAGACACGTGAATTGGAAAGTCAAGTAAATCACACACCATGTCCAAACCCATAGCAAAATTGACAGACATATATAAGAAAGAAGAACCAAGATCAAATAATATAGTGTCCATCTGATCACAGACAAGAATAGTACTTGTAATGACAATTTCTAATACCTCTGCCTCGAGCCTAGAAAACATAGATATGGGCCCTACCACCAATTTGAGCGTCGTTTTATCAAGCTAAGAATCAGCTCGATGAGGTCGATTACCACCCTTACCTACCTGATGACCACCACGACTAATCTGTGAATGACCTCCACCATTACCACCACCTACTTTACCTATTATACCAAGAGCTCGAGGATCTTGTTGATGGCCAAACTAACCATAATGCCTAAAATTAGGAAAAAAACTTCCTAATGTAACT